>NC_081351.1:61092526-61102006 GCF_029784015.1 Lycium ferocissimum
CCAATAAAAGGATGAAACTAGTAAACAAATTTTACAATCGGATGTTACAAGACAAGTGTTCTGCTTGAACAAACACTTACACAACTCGCAAACTTTGACTGAAGACAGAGACAGCAGTGTTTGAAATTTATGATGACCACTATCACCCTCTCGCATTTAGAAAAAGAATGCTACCACCACCGGGAGATTTCCCACCATAAAAGTGCTCGGAAGGAAAACCTCTCATGCTTGCTTGAGGGGTAAACTCACAGAAACTATGGGAAACCACTGGGAAGCTTTCCACACATTTAATCGACCTTGGAAATTCTTCATTGTCAAATTCAATCAAGAAGTTAACATGGAGAAAGCACTCCACGATGGACCTTGGGTTATCATAGGGAGCTTCACATGATGTGAAGATCGATGGATCACGATTTTGTTTCGGAGGAGCATTCATATCGCGCTTTGCCGATTTGGATAAGACTATCTTAACTGCCCATATAATTCTACGATAAAATTATTCATGAAAAAGTGGGGAAAAGGATTGAGTATCTTTCAACAAATTGATACTTGCGCCTCGTCGCTTCATGAGGGGATGTTATTTTAGAATTTGTATCCAAGTCCCTCTTGACCAACTCCGTCAAACAGCGTCACAGGTTAGGCGTCACAAAACAGGAGATAGTTTATGAGGGTAAGGGCCTTATGTGTAAGGGGTGTGGGAGGATTGGCTATAATCTAGGGAAATGCCCCCACTAATTATGCCATACCCCAATCGACTATCCTGAAACTTCTAATAATTCTAATAAAAGAAACTAATCATGAAAATGACCAGTGGAAGACAATCATTTTTCCTAGAAGAAGAAAGAAACAAGTACTTAAAAATGAATTTGACCAAACAAGGACCAAAGCAAGAAGATAAACGAACAGTCTAGGTAAAAACTTTCGATGTCCTTACAGGTAAGATCCTCAACTCTACTACTTTTAACTCCAATAGCAAAAATTACGTTGATGCTAACACTTCCAATGTCGATCTTGATCATAATAGACACAACAGCCTCATGAACACTAATGAATAGCCCCAACACTGTCCGTCATGAAACAACTTGATCCATGATCTTGGTGAGCCTAGGCCCCAAAGAGAAAAACAACTCCCCCACCTCCCCCCCCAATGCCCGACACACTTCTAATACTAACAAGACGCTAGGCAAAAAACTTTTGCACATGCAAACGCTAACAAGCCAAGTCACACACACGCCCACACAGGGGCCACACTCCTTAAAAGGATCCAACTAGATCATTTCAGATAAGGGGCCTACTAAGGGCCATATGCTTCCCACAATTTTCGGACCCTACGACTCCCTTCTTCTCACTCGAACGAGTGCCGGCGCGAGGCCCCCCGCTATTCCAGCTATCATTACACCATATCAGATGATATGACAACCATTATTATTTCAACGGGATCTCTTAGTCTGGTAATAGGATGGAGACCCAAGCTTTAATCCACACTCTACCGTCTAAAATCTCCATCCCTATCTAGATTGATAAGACGTTCATCTCCTATGGATCAGAGCCCAGACCCACAATCGATGACCTAACCACCTGCACTAACGTATATGACGGTGCCCCTAGCGCAAAGATCACAGGTCGTCATCTTGGATGGAACGAGCATTGAAGGGTCAATCGCTCACCTTCAATCAGAACATTAGAAACCAACTGCTGGTAATGATAGTCCAAAGCCCTTTGCTTTTGGCACATGTGATCGAGAAGGGTATGATTCAAGCTCTTGCCAGGTACGGGCTACAAGATCTTCCATAATCTCAAGTGTAATGGAAACATGGAAACAATGTCACCTCAGGACATCAACAATATGCTAAGCCAAGTGAGTCAAACAATTCCTTTTTTCCCGGTACTGACATCGGAACTACTCCCATTGGACCCTATGTTCATCCCATGGACACATGCACCCCAACAAACCCATAGTACTCAGGAGCAAACCCCCATATCGATGCCTCTAGTACAGGAAGAAATCCTAGGAAAGGGAAACATGACGCTAGAGGAACTGTGAATGAGGAACAGGGAGCTGAGAAAACTTCTACAGTAGTATGGAGCCCCAGCACCGATACCTATCCAACAAGGATTGATCGTGTCTAGAGTGATTCTCAACCCGACTTTTACGCAAAAGGGATAAAACCTAGCGGAGAAGGGGAAGGACAAACCGCACCCTAAAAAGATGATGAATATCATAATCTGGAATGTGTGAGGCAATAACAACGCGGGGTTTCATAGACACTGTAAAGCCATGGTTAAGATGCACAGGCCCTCTATGCTCATGCTACTTCAAATTCGAATGGCAGATCATAAAGAGCTCACATAAGCTTTTAATTTCTCTAGCCAGATCCAATTTGCTACTGGAGGCATAGTATGATGTAGAAGGACGATATTCTCAAGCTTGAGGACATCTCTATAACACCTCATGGTGTCCATGTGATGATCAAGGTAATTGACTCTCACATTTCTTGGTTATTCATTGTTGTTTATGCTAGTAATGAATTTTTTAGTAGGAAGAACCTTTGGAAAAATGTCACGACCCATTTTAGGATCGGCGGACACCTATCATTCCCACCTCGGTAGGAAAACCCTTAACTTAAAACAAAATAATTTGCAAGCAAAGAACAACGTCCATTAATCTCCAAATTATAACATAAATAAAGTGCAGAAACAAAACCATTATATATAGACAAAATAGCGGAATTGTTTACAACAATTTAAGAAATACGATCATAACCTAGTCTAGACTAGTACAAGAGCGACTAAGATCGAAGACTGAATACAATAATGAATATAAAGACTCAACCTTCATAGATGAATGAGAATTATGGAGCCTTCAAGATAGGCACCGAGCATCTCCCGGATAAATCCAATCAATCAATACCCTGAAAAACTCTACACTCCCAAAAGAGATGTAGCAAGAGTAGTATCAGTACAACACTAGTACTGGTAAGCATCATAGGCCGACAATGGTTAGAACAACAAAACGATAAAAGAATTCACAACAAGCATGGTAGGCGAAACTAAGTCAACAATACATAACACCTACCGCTAGTCTCAACAAGTATAAGGTTCTTATTTCCATTAACTTATCCTTAGGGATTCATTTGCTTAACTACATTACCACTGACCTTATAGTTCATATAACATACAATAGGCAACAATGCTCAAGTATCACTAATCAACTATCATTACAAAATTCACTCTTGTTTTTACAGAAAGTTCTCTCGTCGTTCTAGTGTTCATTACTCACCCAACCTAGCAAATCATACACACTCATATTAAGGTCACCTAGCACCACGCTTTCCCAATCCAAGATCACAACCTATAATTATAGCAACTAATCCCAACTATGGCTAATCTAAATCAATACATCACAATTATATCACAATAACTCATCACTTATGTTATAGCATCTAAACCCAAATGTCCCAAGTCTCAGTATAATCATTCCGAACTAGTATATCACAATAGTATCACAACATATCACCAGAATCAAAGGTACAATGCAATGCAATAATGTATGTATGATGAATGCAATGCATATGCATCGTACACATGTACTCCGATGATAGAACATCACATCTCGACAGCACAACTCATGAGGGACCTGTGAAGCCCATGTACCACTCTCACGATTCCAGCAAAGACCTCGGGCATCGAACAATCAATCATTCCTGGTAAGAAACCTCGGACAACGTACACTCATTCCGCTCCGATAAATGACCTAGGATCACGAACTCTCATATTTCTTTTACGCTCTCTGGCAAAAACCTCGGAGGCTACACTCCCTCACTTCCATCATCAGTACCATAACCATGCAATGTCAATTAATTATGAAAATGATTATGGATACGATGCAATGTAATATCAACAACCAATTCAATCCCAAATAATACCACCTAGGGCACACAAGTGATATCAATAATAAGGCTACACAATAATCCACAATGAAATCACAATCTCATCTCAATGCCGACCAAATAAAGTACCGCAATATCATAATAAATATTATATCACTAGTCACAATTACCTGATGTCTCAACGTGACAACGAGCCAATAAGTATATAGAACAATATAAGTGAATCCACACATCATGGTGGCTAGCCCCCAAATCATACAACAAGGCCCAACCTAAGTCAATATCCAACCCAACTTCACACCCGACGGTTTACATGCATTCTTCGACAATATCATCTAAATAAATGCTTCGCTAATGGAAGTCTCCCTTAAGGTAATCATAAACCCACATATATTAGTGCTACATAACAACCGCTATTCTTATACATTATCAATCTAAGCATCTATCCCAATCTCCGAGATCCTATACATACATTCTCCGTTTTATCTAACATTCGTATATGAAAGTCTAACCGGAGTCTACCAAGAGAAGGAAGCCGTAACCTACCTCAAGGCCGAACAGGTGCGCGAACATCCACTTGAATTCCATCTTCCATCTTTGTAGGGAAATTGTAGATCCGAGAGGTGTAGGAACGACAGATACATTCAAGTAAGCAACAATTTAGGAAATTGGGGTCGTAAGGATAAAATCATCATTTCTCACATAATCATTCTAGATTGTTTATTTAATGCTATATCACCTCTTTTATGGAAATCAAAGTTTACCTAAGTCAACTTACCTCGCTATT
Organism: Lycium ferocissimum; assembly: GCF_029784015.1. Taxonomy (NCBI): domain Eukaryota; kingdom Viridiplantae; phylum Streptophyta; class Magnoliopsida; order Solanales; family Solanaceae; genus Lycium; species Lycium ferocissimum. The sequence continues at coordinate 61,097,204 of NC_081351.1, forward strand.
TCACATACACCATTAATGGAATATAACAAGTTAACCCATTTGAGAAAAAGGAATGATTTAGGCTTAAGACTAGTTATTAATCTAATTCTTGTAATAATAAGCCATCCTTGATTTAATAATTACTCTAGGTCAACATTACCACTCTTATCCAAAGGTTTCACAAGAATTTGAGAAAAAACCCTCATTTAATGCTCTACCATAAGGGATTTAAAGAGGTTACCTTTCCAACATTTAAGTCTCATGAAGCTGAAATTACTCTCTGTGGCGGCTGGATATTAGGGTTGGAGAAAATGGGGTCAAAATCCCGAAATGAACTTTTAAATAGGGGTATAACTGCTTGTCAACTGCTATAGCGATCTAGAAGCTGCTAAGGCGGCACCGCTTCAGCGGAAATCGAACGCTGGGGCAATCTTTCAGAAATTACACAGCTCCGCTTCAATGGAGCACGCTACCGCTACTGCACAAGCATTGGGGCGGCAATGCTGACACTATAATGACCTAATTGGGCCTAGTGGCCCAAATCCAATATTTTACAGACAATTCGCACGACTAGTCCGATCAAGTTAGTGATTTTTAAGAGAATAACAAACCGAAGGTGTTTTAAGAGGACAAGGTCGCGAATTTTCCTGAAATCACGGTAACGATGAAACGGGTCATTACAGAAAATCTTGTGAACATATCCCAGATTTTTCAAGGAAAATGGATTATAGGAGGGGACTTCAATGAAATTTTGTTAGCTAGGGATAAGTTTGGGGGTAACTGCCTCAACAATAGCAAACCTAATATCTTCTGGAAATGTATTAAAGTGCAAGTTGGTGGATTTAGGGTTCAGTAGAAAATTAACTTAGACTAACAAAGGCTATAAAAACAGGCAGGGTCTTATCCTTGAAAGGCTGAAAATATGTCTAGCTAATGACCAGTGGATATCCCAATACCCTAATGCCTCTCTCACCCACCTCCCATACACCAAGTCTGAGCACTGTCCTTTCGAATTAAGATTGACAACAGTAACCTAAATGTCATTAGGAAACAATTTATATTGGAACCATTGTGGTGTGATCATCCCTCCTTCAAAGTCATTGTAGAAGGCACTTTTAACCCCCCAAACTTTCTACTGAATGCCATAAAAAAATTCCAAGATGATGCCATCCTTTGGAACAAAATCACCTTTAGTAACATCTTCTATAACATGAAGATACTTTTAGCTATAATTGATGGTTTGTAAAGATCCTCCAACTACCCCTATACTTTCCTTACTGATTTAGAATCCTAGCTCCTTAGTGAATATGATTCTATGCTTAAGTTGGAGGAAAGCTTCTGGAAGATAAAGTCTAGGATTAGTTGGTTGAGTGAGGGTGATTCTAACACTAGATTTTTCTACATATCTACTTTAAAAGAGAAAGAGAAACAGGATCTTGCTCCTCAAGGATGAGGTTGGTAAATCTTTCTAGGAGGAAGAAGACACTAAGAACCACATCTTGTCCTACTTTAAAAGTCTGTATACCACTGATCACTCTAAGTCTCATGCTCTAGGCAATATAGCACATGCTCCGACCGTACGTGTACGGATGCCCCCTCGCAGGTAGTGAAATCACTATTGCCCTGAAATTCTTTAAACCCAACACGGCCCCAGGCCCTAATGGCCTGTGCACCCCTTTTTCTTTCAAAAGTACTGGCCTGTTGTTGGTGAAAAGACAATTGCATTTTGTAAAGAAGTGTTTAAAACCAACACCATGGACACCATGAACCATAATCATATGTGCCTCACCCCTAAGTGTACAAATGCCACCATGTTCAAAAACTTTAGACCACTAGATTTGTGCAATATTGTGTACAAAATTGTTACTAAAGTGATTGTCAATAAGAGCAAGCCCATCCTCCCCTCTATTATTGGCCCGAGTTAGTCGAGTTTCTTATCTAATAGAAGAGCTTCTGACAATGCTATTCTTGTCTATTAGAAGAGCTTCTGACAATGCTATCATTGTCCAAGAATACATTTTCCACTTTAAGAAAATGAAAGGCAAAATCCCAACATGATCCTTAAAATTGACCTGGAGAAGGCCTTCGATAGGATTGAGTGGTCTTTCATTCATGATACTTTCTTCTTATTTAACTTCCCACCCAAGTTATCCAAGCGCATCCTGTCTTGCATCTCCTTTACCACCATCTCGGTCCTTGTCGATGGAGAAAAAACTCTTCATTTTCACCATCCAAGGGCATTAGGCAAGGTGACCCAATCTCTTCCTATATCTTCATCATGTGCATAAAAGACTCTCTAGAAGTATTGATTACAAGTTCAGGATAAAAATTGGTCACCTATCCATATCAGCAAGACATGACCTTGTTGACACCTAAATTTGCTCACCATACTTAAAAATAACATCTCTGTGAGGCCCGAATCGTCAAAAAGAACGAAATAGCATATTTTGTACATTTTTGCATGTTTCGGCAATTTATTGATAATAATCCTTATTTTAGGAATTTTATCAATTTATTGTCATTTTTAATCATTATCAAGAATCATTATTCACCTGCACGTGTACAGCATAATACTACAAGTTTTGTACAGTCAATTATCGTTTCTTAAATTTTATAGCAAATACATCTTATTTATATTTTCAATTACATATTGATACCTACATTTTTATATATGTATATTAGTTGTATTATTTAATACAATCCGTCAGTCCAAGAAAAGTCGGAGTTGCTAATCCTAAACTACGGAGCAAGAATCCAATCAGCTCAAGGTCTTGTCATCTTTATAAAAGGTGACATTTGACATGACTAATTGTGGCTATTATCCTTTGGTCAAAAATCTTTTGTCTAATGGACTAAAATGATAATTTTTTAATAAATAAGTGGAGGGGACAAGAGGAAAGAAAAATTAGATTTGGGGGTTAGGGATTTTCTATTTTTTCGTTCATTTTCTTCTTTACTGGTACTCTCTGGCGACGAGCTCGCCGGAACTTCGGCCATGAACCAAAAAACGCAACCAGCTCCCTCTTCTCATGGTTTTATGTTCTTTTCAGTTTAAAGTAAAAAGATTCCAGATCTGTTCGTGTTACTGTTTTTTTTTTCCGGCAAAGTTCTAAAGGATATTTTTTGAGATGTTGACATTTATCTTCATTTTTTAGACGAAGTAGCTACGAAGTTGAGGGAATTTTGACTTGAATTCATCATGTAGCTTCACGGTAATGATTCTACACTTACCGGTGATGATTATACTTCATTTTTACTTAAGATTTAAGCCCTTAAACTTGGAATCTGAAGTGGAATGTTGGAGATTTTTAGACTAAGCATTAGTGATTTGGAGTAGTAAATTAACTTGAAATGGAGTTTTGGTTATAAATTTGGGTTCGTGGGGTTACAGATAAGCCAAAAACATAATTTATTTCACGGTTGGCCGCAGGGGCTTGAGGTTGAATTTGACCTAGACCATATATTAAATTATAAGTTTGAGTTTAATAATTTTATTTGATGCCTTGAATTCTTCAATTAAATACATTTGATTAATTGGAAGGGTACCTGACTTTGAAAAGTAGTTTTGGAAGGCTAGAACTACGCTTGGACCGAGGTAATTTAAGACTTTGATCTTAATGAGAGAATTTTCCCCAATTTTTATTGCGTGATATATAGTTTGTTCATGGAGGTTCTATATATATGGGGTGATGGTATATATGCGGGCATCGGAGTTGTACATACTTTCATATGTGTTACTCTATGCTTTAATTTCTATTTACATGTCATGATAAGTTGTACATCCTCATATGATAGCATAATGTAATAAGAATCTTCCATATGCTAGTTTGAACATTATAAATTTTATGTACGTCGGATTACATGGTTGGACTTACTTAGTGATACACTGTACATGTATGCCTCTCTGCTTATGTGATTCACATATATCTGTGATATTTGATATGTGAGTTGTCCATAAGGATTGGCATATTGATAAAGACATGTTGAGTTGTCCACATTGTGATGAGCGATTCCAATATACTCTGGATATGGCGTATCGATATGGATTCGTGTCACACCCCTACTTGATGGGGCATGATGGGCACCCGACCCTTACTTAGGGCCGAGCGAACCCGCTGATCCTCGTGATACTCATAATCTTCTTCGGACTCTTAAATCATGAAATGAATGCGTAATGGAAGCTTTTCAAAGAACGACATGCTTTTCGTCTTTCTCAAATCAAGTAAAATCCGTAATCATATGAAATGCGTAACATAATGCATAATGATACATCGGCTTACAGAGCCGCTTACAAGAGCGACATGCTATATACGTGACTCTGTCATAAAGTCTCTAACATAAACCAAGATACCATAACATTGATACTCGACTCGGCGGCACTGGAAGGAAATGGAGCTGCCAATCATCAGTACCGGAACATCTTTTACTCATCGTATACACACACACGTGGCATGAAACGCGACCCACGAAGAAAGGGGGTCGATACGAAATATGTGGAGCATGTAAAGCATGAAATACGATGTGAACGGATCATGCGAATAAGGAGTACGGAAAATCATAAGGCTTGCCTTTAAAACATAAATAAATAATCATCATGTACATATGCATGTATAACGTGTCCCGGCCTCTAGTGAGGGACTCGGTAAAAATAAAATCATCATATATATATGTATATATAGCGTGTCCCGCCCTCTAGTGAGGGACTCGGTGAGTAATGCGGTGGAGTTGCGCACGAATGCGTGTCTGGCCCGGGACTCGATTAAGAAGAGTAATAACGGCTCGCACGAGCGAGTAGTGAGAAACCATATGCATAAAAATCAACTT
>NC_081351.1:61102106-61335717 GCF_029784015.1 Lycium ferocissimum
AACACGCCCTTATTATAAAACCGGGAATTTGGGGGCCGGGTTTTGAAATTCCCACACCCAATTAAATTAAGTCCACGGCGCCTCCCTTTTTCCCCCCTCGGAGGCAAACCCCTAAACCCAACAACAAAAAAACACAAAGAATTCTAAAAAAGGAAAAAAATAAAACCTAATTCTAACGTTAATAATATAGAAAGTATGCGAGAAGTAAGAAAAGTACACCCCAAAGTCTGGTGTAATCCATACAAGAGCATCTAACTAGAATCTACAAGTCTGAAATATCAATAATACATTAAGTCTGAGTATGTCTCGGAATAGAAAATAAGACATAAATAAAGAAGAGTCTTCAAGGCGGCGGATGTCTCATGCTCACCCAGTGGACTCTAAGCAATTCTCGAAGCGACTATCACCATAGAAATAAGTAGATCCAACTTTGTAATTCTACATTCATAAAAAGAACGCAGCAAGTGCGAGTCGGTACAAAAACCACAGTACTGTAAATATCATAGAGCCGACTAAATATAGCTAACATAATTCAGAAAATAAAGAATGATAAGCGATAAATCAATAAGTATAAGTCAAACACAAGCCGTAACTAAGTACAAGTCATTACCTAGGTCAAAGATCGAAACCCAAGTTTGCCAAGTCTCAAATACTTAGTCTGAAACCGTATATCACAAGTACATCACAAGAATATCACAACAGAAGCCACAATGCAATGCAATAATGTATGAAATGTATATGCGCAATGCAATGGCCGGGTACACATGCATCCGACGGAAATATCGACGTCTCGGTAGCCCAACCCATGAGGGACCCGTAGGAAGTCCATGTACTATGTTGCACGTAACAAGCAGCCCTAGAGACGACCTTTCCACCCTACACGCCCACCGACCATCCCGTATCACACAACATAGAATGGTAGCGCAATTAGTACAAAACCTCCAAGTATTTCAAAAACAACATAGACACATCGTCACCCCCCCAAACGTGCCTTATATATATGTGTGTGTGTGTGTGTGTGTGTGTGTGTGTGTGTGTGTGTATGCAAGATGAGTGTTCAATGCATGATTCAAATATGCAAACATGACAACAACAAGATCTCTTAGCAACACTCATTACCTTTCCTGTGACATGACCTGGATCACGTACTCTCATCTCTCTTTCATGCTCTCCGATAAAGGACCTCGGAGGCGACACTCTCTCATTTATCATCATCAGTACCATAACCTAGCAATATCAATGTATCATCAAAATAAGTATGAATACGATGCAATGCAATATCAACAGCTAACTCAATCCCAACAGTACCACACAGGGCACACAAGTAATATCATGAAAAGGCTACACACAATGTGAAAGTATAACACTTATCCTCGTATCAAAAATAAAAAGTAAGATACTATAATATCACGAACAAGATATGTCTATAGCCTCCAACATCTACTATCACCACGTGGCATTAAGCCAACAATAATAGAACAAAACAAGTCACAACATAACGGGGTGTGGCTAGCCCCAATCACACAACGGGGGCCCAACCTAAGACAATATCCAACCTAACTTCACCCGAAGGTTTACATGCTTTCTCCTGGACAATAACGTCTAAATATATGCTTATTAAATGAAGTCTCACCATAGGGTAAATCGTAACCTATTTGGAAGGGCGGAACAGCAATATCACCAACATTCACACCTTAGCCTTTCCTTTCCTTTGAGCCTCGAGATCAAGAAAGTCTATTCATATTCAAAATCTATATTATAAATCATTAAGATCGATACCTATATTGCTATCATTCTAATTGGGTCAAAAACCAACTCTAGAATTTGGAAAAACAGGGCCCACAAAAGTAAAATGGGAAATTCGGGGGTAAATTATCCAATTAAATACTAGGTGATCAAAACCCATCAACTAATTCCTAAATTAACTCAAGGATTCATCCAATTTCAAAATCCAAGCAAAACCCTCAATTTTGGGTATAAACCCTAACTCTTAAATTCGAATTCATCACTAATAATGGAAGGTATATGTTAACAACCTTAGATTATCATAATCTAGTATAAACCCAATCGATTTAGTACTCAAAGCAACTTAGGAAGTCTAACTAATTTTATGAAACTCCAATTTAACCTTCTTTCATGAAAAACTCCAATTTCCTACTTTAGAAATCATGGATTAAAGCTTAAACCAAGGGAATGAATCAAATAAAAATACTTAGATTATAGTTTAGACCTTACCCCATGGAAGAAACTAGAAGAACATCCTTGAATTCTCCCAACCCAAAACTTTCAAGATGAGAGAAACTCCAACAACATTGATAGCCAAAAATGCTCAGCTGTTCTGCCTCGTTTCTGGTTCCAAATAATCCCCAAACTTGCTTTTGATGCCTCCAATAGATTCCTTGTGAAATTCCAGTCATGTTAGGCTTTTGAATCACTCCATTTGACCTTATAATGAATGAGATAAGGTGGTTTCATTATTTTTTTTTAATCAAATATAACAGTAGGACATGCCTATGGAGTTATTTTATTAATCATCAAATAAAAGTGGAAGTACAAAGATCCAGAAAAGCCAAAATAGGCAAAAATACAGGAAGAACAAAAATAGTAAAAAAGAAAGGTCCAAAAATGCAAGGAAATAGGACTATTGAGCTTGTTGCATCCTTGAACTCTTGTAATGATATTTGCCTCCTGTGTACAAAATTTCCATCCATGCTGCCTGATGTTGCTGATGCTATAGAATAATAAGAATTATCCAAGCTCCAGCTACAGTTGCATTACTTCTGATCATCCTAACTTCAAAGTTCTTGATATGATATTTGGATAATGTTGTTTGTCTAGATTCAGCAGTCTTCTACCTTGGGAAGGAAGATCTTTGTATTGCTTATATTCTACTGATCCTAGCAGAATGGCTTGGTTTGTAATATAATCTGCTAGACCGTTTCCCTCCCTCTTGACATGCTCAAATTTAACCTCACACATTGTTATCAGTTGTTTGATGTCTTCTATTATTACAATAAGCTGCCATGGAATTTCGCAGGTTTCTTCTATGATATTCTTCATCACCATGGAGTCTGTCTCAACTAGTACCTCCTGTATGTTATTTGCCATACAATGATAGATAGCCTCTTTGATTGCCACAACTTCAGCTTCCATATTAGTTGTCTCATGAATCTCCTTTCCTTCTGCATATATCAGATCACCAAGTGAGTTCCTCAAGCAGTAGCCATATGAACTCCTCCTTGGATTGCCTTTACTTGCACCATCTGTATTGCATTTTATCATACCATCAGGGGGTGGATCCCAATAGATGAACTGATACCTCATTCTAGGCCTGATCTCTTCCAAGTACTGAATCATAGCAGGTAAGTTTGATGGGAAGGTCTGCAGTTTGGGATAAGCTGTTTGCAGTAATTGCCAAAGATATTTGTTGATCTGATAGATTAGACCACTGAATCCCATTGTACCCCCATGTTTAATGATGTTTCTTCTCCTTCATAGACTCCAAATTATGATTCCAGGGATTGCACGAATTATAGGCCTCAGGATGGGTCTGCAGCTCTTTGTCCACCACTTTGAAATCATATATGGAATATGATGTCCCACCAGTTGAATATGGTGGTTTCAATATTTTGAAATAGTGCATATTTTTAAATACGAATTCAGTGGCAATTTCATAATTAATCTGAAAAAACTGGCAACCCAATTCTTAGTAAAATGACCATAATTCCCTCATACGATGTCAAAACTTGATGATTTCAGTTGCTATGGTTCCAAAATTACGATACGGATATAATGGTTTAGTCGAAACACGAATCAAAGGACGTTTTCTCAATATGGCACCCTTTATGCTCAAATCGATATCAAAACTGAAAACAATCACCATACAACCCAAACTTATCCAAAACTCATCAGAATCTAACCAAACTTTGTGGACATGTCCAAAATCCTCATACAAACTTATTGGAACTTTCAAAATATCGACAAGGGTTCATCTTAACCCGATGTTGACCGTGGTCAACTCCAATTCTAACTTTACCAGTTTCTCAACCAATGTCCCAAATCACACCCGAATCGTTCGGGAACCAAACCAATGACACCACTAAGTCGTAAATCACCCTCCGGGCCTAATGGAACTATTAAAATTCAATTACGTGCACATTTACCCAAAATTCAACTCCGAGTCAAACAATTTTCGCTTCAAGGCCAAATTTGCAAAAAGTCATTCCAAAACCCAAAATGATGCCTAGGGAACTGTGCCACCAGTCCCCGCGGGTCAAAATAGTGCTAACAAGGCTCACGGATGAGTCAACGGGGCAAAAATGATAAAAATGCAATAACGACCAAACGGGTCATTACAGTTGCTGCGAATTTGGCCTGAATGTTGCTGAATATAGTTACTTTGAGTTGAGTCGTGTTGCTAAGCAAATTTATGACTGCTGTCTCATTTTCTTAAATTTGTTGCTGCTTTTATCTTTGAGAAAATGCTGCTACCTTTGGGAAGTTTGGTTGCTGTGTTTTGGCTCTCCATTTGAGAGAGCAGCTGCTGCACTCCTTGAAGACTAACGTTGTTGCGTTCTTAAGCCATATGTGAAACAACACTTTCATAGGTTTATTCGCTGCACTTTAAGGCAAAAAAAATGTTGCGTTCTGAGCCGAAGTGCTTCTGCACTTCAAGGCAAGCAGATGCTGCATTTTGAGCCAAAGTGTTTGCTGCACTTTACGGCAATCAGATGCTACACTTGAGCTACTATATTTGATGAACTACTGCTACATTTATATGAGTTTGTTGCTGCACTTTATGAGTTGTTTGTTATGCTTGGATCATTGCATTTTAAGCAAATATATGAGGTCTTTGTTGATAGAACACCTGTTGAATTTTGGGAATTTTTGAGGCTCAAAAAGTTATACTTTTAGCTGCTATGTTTTGCCTGATTGTTGCTGCATTTTTGGTTATCTGCCACTGCATTTTTGGTTGTTCACTGCGGCATATTTGGGACCATTTTGCTACTATATATTGGCCCATTTACTACTATATTTTTATATGCTGGTGTTTTGTTCAAGCAGACAAGTACTGCACTTAGAAACTGTTCTGCTTTGATGCTTCGTTAGCTGCCGCTTTGGTTTTCTTTTAAAGAACAGATTGCTGCACTTGATAAAATCGCTAATATGAATAGGTACTATACTTGGGGCTGAGGAGAACATTTAATTTGAGGCCATGCCCCTTCCGGAAAGGTTATCCCTCAGCTGAGGAATTTCGGTTAAAGGCACTGATGACGACACTCATAATAAGATCACAAGGTAGAAACCAACATATGTTCTGCAAGGCAACTAGAACGACTGACGAGTTGCTAGTTCGCAACCCCGACATGTTCCGGATTTTTTTTGCCAAAATTCGAAAACATAAGTCTGAGCCCTCATAGTTTTAATACAAGTCCGAAGAATATTATTATTATGTTTATAAACGCCACACCATAGGGTGGACTAATTATTTTCTTTTCATCTTGCAAGGTATAAATAAAAGCGGGTTTGTGGAATATGGCAAAGATGAAGTAAAGACTTGGATACTTGGAGCTTTGGACGAGGAATTAGCAAAGAGAGGAATTGCAAGTAAAAGGTCTAATTTAATCTTTCTCCACCTTCCCCCTCTCTACCTCTCTTTATTTATCTTTTGCAATTTGTATACATGTATATACTTGTAAATGCTTGTATTAGTGAAAACCCTTTGGTTAGAACGTGTATAAGAAAAAATGACTCAAGTTGTTTTCAAAAAACAATTTTTGGGCCTTGGTTCACATAAAGCTAATTAAACAAACGAACTTTACTTTAAATATGAGTTTGAGGAAAGGATTTAAAGGGATATGGTTGACCTTCCATGAAAGTAAAAAAATGGATAAATCTCATGACTATAAGTGAAAAGGGACATTTTTATAAACATTGTATAATTTTCATGGCACATTTGCAAAGGACCTAAGCGTGAACATTGCAAAACTTATAAGGATTAAATTGGACATAACATTAGGGACTGAATTAAGTTGAGGTCTACTCAATAGAAACCTTGAGTGTGTTTTTTGTCCGCAAAGTGAAATGACCATTTAAACCTCATATGCATTTTCCAAAAAGGATTTAACTTCTTCAAATAAAGGAATTTTGCCAAAAATATTTTATGATATGCCATGACAAGTTATACAACAAATTAAACTCTTTAACCAAATATACAATAATCATAAATTGAAGCTCGAAGGTCAACCGTATTCTATGGATCCTTTATACTAGGGTGCTTAAAACCTTCCCTAGGGGATCACTAGAGCCCTTACCTCGAACTCTGGTTTTAAAGGATTTTTTTCTTATTTGAATAAACCCTTTTAACTCGATTTTCCTAATTCCCCTTATAAATTAGGTGGAGACTCTAAAATACAAAAATCTAATAGAGTCCACAACATCGAAGTAGTTTTTATGCCTCGCGTAAAAGTGAACCGTAGCAGCTCCATTCGAAACCAGAATTTTCTGATGTCTCGCCTAGGCGGGAGTGGGTTCGCCCCTGCTGGTCAGCCAAAGCGGGACTTGGCTCGTAGGAGTGTAAGCTGAGTCATTTAATGATATCTGCCTCAGCGGACGACTATCCGCCGAGGCGTGATCGCGGAAGAGAGACTTTCTTCGCCCCAGCGAAGATCCCTGAACCAGAAACTTTATTTAATTTTCCACCTTTGAATCATTTATCCTATTCACCAAAAACCTAATCCAAAGGAGTTTTATGGGTGATTTCTGAAGAAGTTCTAGTGAAATCTTCCTGGGGTAAGTCCTTGTACCTTATTCTAATATTTATCATGCTTAATTAGCATCCATGAAGGTTAATGAACTATCTGGAAAGAGGGGTTTATTGAAACCTAGGGTGTTGTTTTTAAAACCCTTTTGGTCTAATGGAGTATTGATTGATTTAATCACTATTTTCTACTATCTAATCATGGGGCAATTAGCTTCTAGACTTAAATCTTCCTTTGCTTCAAGAAATCAAATTATGAAATTCTTTCTAAATTTGGGATTTTGGTGTATTTAATGAAATTGAAGGACCAATTGTGGTTAGAATTCCATGAAATTAAGGAATATGACTAGCTAGACTTTGAGTAATAGAATTTCATCCTTAATTTCCAATTTTGGCCTTGAGTTTGTTAGGGGGATTTTGGGTACACCTGATTCTTTTTCCGAATAGTTGAATATTCTGTGGTCATTTACTTACTTAGAATTGGTAATTGTTAGACTTCAATCATTCTGAGTATTGGCCATTGTATTGTATGATGTCCATTTCATTGCATTGCATATATCATCATCACATTATACATTGATTGACTGGATTGTTGGTTGTATTCGTGTGGTGGTCACTTGAGGAAATATTAGGGACTTGACAAACTTGTGCTTAGGTGCTTCACCTTAGGCGATGATTCAGTTGTGCGATATTCTATGACTTAAGTGGTTATTATGTTCCTATCTATTTAACTTGTTAATTATGTGCTTTATATGCGTAAACTAATCTTAGTCGGCCTATGATGCTTACTGGTACATATGTATATTGATACTACTCTTGCTGCACTTTCCTGAGTGCAGATTTTGAGGCAGGACCTTCATCGAGACCCCATTTCTAGCCTTGAGGCTATCTTGCCAAGATTCCGAGGGTGAGCCACCTTCCAGCCTATAGCCCTGGACTCTATCTCTTATTGTCTATTATTTTATCCACTAGACAATGCTTCTTTATATTTCAGACTGATGTACTTTTTCTAGACTTGGTATTGATTAGTTGTTCTTGTACTTATGACTTCACGTCCTTGGGTTGTGTTTGACTTAGTATTTCTGCACTATTATTTATGCTATGATCTAGACTTTTATGATTGATCTTGTTGTTCATTTATATTGTAAATTGGATAAGTCATGAGGGATGGTACGCCCACCAAGGGGGATAGAGTGGGAGCTATCACAACTATGCTAGTTGGGTCGTGACAGGACTGCTCCGCCAGTCCAGGACTGCTCGAACAAGTCTGGCAGCTAGAACTTGAGTTTTATTTATCCCATGTAAAATTTCATGACCTTGTTTGAGGAATTGCATTCCGAACACATAAAGGTGTATGTATCACCTGCGTTGTTTGCCACTTATAAAATGGAACAACTATTGCACATCTTCTCCCATCTGTCTTTATTACAAACAAGTCTACAGACTCAAACATAGAGGGTCCCAGGGCTCAAATTGTAAGGGTCCTAAAACGAACCAACAAGTCTGCGAACTCAAATATAGAGGTTTCGTCAAAACCAAACGATGTAGTCTCTAGACTCAAATCATATAGGTTCTAAAAAGAACCAACAATTCTTCGGACTCAAGCATGTAGGTTACACAAAACAAAATGATGCACTCTCCAGAATCATATCAAAAAGGTTCTAAAAAGAACCTTGTGCCTAAATGAGGTCGAGACGTCCTCCTCATAAGCACTGAACATAAAAAGGGCCATTCTTTATGAAGAATCGGATGATTATTCTCGATTTTTTCTTTATGAATAGGATGTTAATCCCCGGTCATATGACGCAACAGGAAGTCGTATACTAGGATTTAGCAAAGATTTTGGTTTCGGTAAAAGGATTAGAAAACAAAAAAAAACCGTAATGGCCAACCAAAGCTTTCAACTAAATTTGAAAGTAATTTCCCCAGTCACTGAAAAAAGGAACACATTTTCGAAAGAGGATTGAAATAGAAAAATCTTTATGGCTTATTGTTCTTCCTTATGAATCAGATGATTAATCCCCGTCATAACACACAATTGAAAGTTGTACACCCGAGTTCGATAAAGAACTTGGTTTAGGTAAAAGGATTAGAAAGAGGAAAAATCCTTAAAGGTCAACCAAAACTTTTAGCCAACCGAGGAGTATTTTCCTCGATAGCTCCAAAACGAACATAGCTTCGAAAGAGGGTTGAAACAAAAAAAATCCTTACGGTTAAGTGTTCGACACCCAGCTAAAGGAACACCCAAACTTCATACATCCTGTTCCTTTATCACTACTTCCTGCAAAGTTCTTTGTTTCTCCTAGCTATAAAAATTGCATTAGAATAACTCTAAGTGCCGAATACAAGCAAGACAACAAAAAGAGAAAAATATATATAAGAGCCTATAACAAGCTACCCATGAGAGGCTCCAGAAATATCGACAGCTGTTTGAACATCGGATACCGCAGAAAGAACAACTTGGTGGATTAATTAACTAGAGCAGCTGAGCATAAGGAGGGGACTATCTATATAGGGTGAAATTCGAACCTAACAGGAGGACTGATCAAAATTCAGCATATGGAGGTTTTTGCTAGGTCAGATCTAGACCTGTAATGGCGTTCGCGGTCATGGCTTGGGAACATTTCTGAACCGCCATCCCCAGTATGTCTTGTATCGGTACTATTTCAGTATGGAGAGATCTATTATGTGTCCAAGTGACTAGTTATACGGTACAACCCAAAATTCCAAACAATAGATAATTCTTACAAAGATAAGTTAATTGTGGAATTTAAATGGAAACTGTTACACCCCGTATTTTTGTACGTTAAGCATCTTCGTGAGTTGGTGGTTATAGATTTGGAGAGTAGAATTATCTTCGAGTTTTTATAAGATTAGATATGTTCATCTTGAGTAGATGAAGATTTAAGTTCATGTTTGGTATGTGTTGGAAGGATTAGGGGATAAACGAATCGAAGAGAATATGTTTTGTCGAAGTTGTGTTTTGGGAAGTGTAAATATGGACCGTATATTGGAAATACAGACTGTACTTTGGAATACGGTCCATACTTTAATAGACAGAGAGGGAAAAAATTTGTTGGAGACATAAGCTCCGTATATACGAACAGTATATATATACGGCCAGTATATTTTGGCCTTATTTTATGTCGGTCTTAGTTCTCTTTTTTTATATATTTTGTATACTCCTCATTTTATCTCATTTTCTTCATTTCCCTGACCTCTAACCTTCTAGAAAACCCTCTCTAACATATCTAATCAATTCCTAAGTGAAATCAAGGAACAAAAGAGAAGATCAAGTGCCTAAAGGTTCTAAAGTGTTGTGGAAGCTTGTTTCTCCTCTTGGTAGTAGCTTTGGAGGATACTTCAAGGTGAATTAATCTTGGAATTAAAGTGTTCTTGAATTCTTGAGGTAAGATTCCATATTAATTCCATGTTTATGAGTTTATGTGATGGTTATACTAGGTTTGGAGGGAAAGAAGTTGGAGGGAAGGTTCAAATATGAACTTGAGTTTATGTTGAGATGCAATATAACTTGAGTCATGTTGTTAATGTGTTTTTGAGCTAAAATCTTGTTGTAAGGATAGTAGTTGGTGTTGAGATTGTATTGAAGATGTTATACTTGGTATAATTGGAAGAAGAAAGTGTATATGTCGTATACAAAGCGAATATTGAGTTGTTTTGATGTAAATCATGGGGTGAGTAGTGATGTGAAATTAAAGAGACTTATATGAGGTTGTTGTTATTTTGCCGGCTGTTAGGTGTGCTGTAGTGACTAAGGAGATTGGAGTACTAGTCCGACAGATTCGTTGTCGGATTGTGTTGACGACTTGAGGTATGTTAAGACTAACTTTCCTTCTTTTGGCATGATCCATACGGACGAAACGTAAACATAACGCTAGTCCATAATGACTCTATTCTTAGTAGCTAGAGATGTTCTATGTTGATTAATGTTGTAGTAATATTGTTCTTAGCAAGTTCTTCTCTAGATTTCATATGCTTCATAGAGTCACTCGTTTATGGAAATACTATCTCATAACAATGCTAGGAGGTGTAACAAACTTACGTCACTCCGACAGATTCAGGATGTACTCTTATCATGTTCATGCATTGCATATATGTGTGTGTGTGTATATATATATACTATGACCCCACAACGTTATATACGCGTATACTTATATTATATCTATATGGGTTATGGGGAAGGTTACGGCGTTATATACGTATTACCACCTGATCAGCTGGTCTTATAATGATGATTATGCCTACAGAGGCCGATATGATACAATGGGATGCCCACAGAGGCCTGACGGGCATTATATATGCATATATATATATATGTATGAACAGGCGTTATATAATCATATATACAGTACTTATGCATATTATTGGCCCTCAGAGGCAATTTGGATGTACAGGTTGCATTCCTTTAATCCTATGTACTTTCATGTCTTCTTTATGTTACTTTCATGCCTTACATACTCAGTACTTTGTTCGTACTGATGCCCTTTTCTCCTGGGGGAAGCTGTGTTTCATGCCCGCAGGTTCAGGTAGACAGGTTAATGATCCGCCTCACTAGGTTGTCGTCCAGCTGATATTGGAGTACTCCACTTGTCTCGGAGTTGCTATCGTTTTTTGGTACGTTATATATTTTTTTATTGTACATACGGGTATGGCGGGGCCCTGTCCCGAACTTGTTATGTCATGTACTCTATTAGAGGCTTGTAGACAGTTGTGGTGCGGTTAGAAGTTTTATGGCCCCCTAGGCCTATATTTTGTTGTATAGTTTTCTATGGTGGCCTTGTCGGCTTGTACAGTTTTGCCGAGTGTGGTTATATATGTATGTCCTTTGGGCTCGTTCCGTTTTAGTATATTTATCTTATGATTTAGCAAGTTGCCATCTGATGACCCTAGTAGTCCGCCCTTGGTTATAATTATGATATGAAAGCATGATTAGCGGTGCTCAGCAAATAAGGCCCGGGTGCTCATCATGGCCCTCCGGGTTGGGTCGTGATAGAAACAACCCATAAGTTCATAAGAAGTCTCATAACTCATAACATAAAATAAGTCTTAGTCATATATCTCCCCAAAACAGTCATACGCACAAGAGCTACTAAATTCGGAATACAAGTCAGAAATACTACAAATACTGTCTGGAAGTTAAAGATAGGAAAAAAAAATAGTAATGGAGTCCAGTGCTGCAGAATAGCCAGCAACTCACCCTAAACTTCAAAGCATGCCACAACAATCGGATGGATCTCATCCTCTACTCGAACTCGGGTCAGAACCTGAACACAAAAGGTACAGCAAGTGTAAAGTGAGTATAGGGAAACAAATGTACTTAGCAGCATCATTCTGATACTCACATTCACACTTCGTTAGTATTATAAGCTTTACAGTTTATAAGCACTTACGCATATAAGATAAGAAAATCCACAATTCAATCAAGTCATAAAGCTTATTCCTTTCCAAGTATTCATATAAGTATTTCAACAAGACAATACAATCAAGTGAGAATGGTATGAAATGAAAGTAATATGCAATGCATGGCCAATATGCACCAAAGATACACACGCTCCTGCAGTAGGTTTCGTGTGACCCATGGAGGACTCATGAGGTCCATATACTCAACTGGAGTGCCAGATCCTCCAGATCACGTCAGGTATAAGCCAATAGGCTATCATGTCATATACTCATCCGGAATGCCAGATCCTCCAAATCACATCAGGTATAAGCCAATAGGCTATCATATCATCATCACTCCAACCATGTACCATATGGATCATCCCTTATGATGCATCAATACCATGCTAATGAAATGGATATACGTATAACATGCAATTATATAATATCATTTCAATGTCAAATATAGTTCCTTATATCATGATTTAGACGAGATGTGGAGTGATGATGCACAATCAATCAATATTCACAAGTATTAAACAAACATGGCTATCATGACCCACATAATCACCATATCAAGTCAATGTCAAATATAGTTACTTTTATATGATTTTAGATGAGATGTGGAGTGATAATGCACAATCAATCAGCATACACAAGTATTAAGCAAACATGGCTATCATGAGCCCACATAATTAACAACCATGCCAAACTAGTATTTAACACACTACTAACCAATTCCCGTAGGCTTGAGATTCATCCCCTTCACAAGACTAATCCTTTTTCATAAATTACCCATGCATAACAGCGGTACTTGCACTAGTGCTCGTCACCTCACGAGTACAGGACATCCAGTTCCCCATTAAGACCCTTATTAGATTAGCCAACACAAACACTTCATAAAGAATCTAGTAAGTCTAACTTGCCTTAATTCCAAAGTCCAAAGATCAATCCACGGTAATGCCCTTCTTTTGAGCTTCCAAACCAACCCAATATATTCCAATACGATATCTACGTAAGAACAAGAACCCGTAGGCACCCATATTATTATATTAATATTCTGGGCCCAGAAAGTGTAACGACCCATTTGGTCGTTATTGCGTTTAGACCGTCTTTGCCCCCGTTGACTCATCCCCGAGCCTTGTTAGTACTATTTTGACCCGCGGGGACTGGTGGCACAGTTCCCTAGGCATCATTTTGGGTTTTGGAATGACTTTTAGAAAATTTGGCCTTAAAGCAAAAACTGTTTGACTCGAAGTTTACTTTTGGGTAAACGTGCCCATAATCAAATTTTGACAGTTCTATTAGGTCGGAGGGTTATTTATGACTTAGTGGTATCATTGGTTTGGTTCCTGAAGGGTTCGGGTGTGAGTTGGATCATTAGTTAAGAAACTGGTTAAGTTATAATTGGAGTTAACCACGGTCAACATCGGGTCAATATGATCCCGTGTTGATATTTTGAAAGTTCCAATAAGTTTGTATGATGATTTCGGACATGTCCACAAAGTTTGGTTAGATTTCGATGAGTTTTGGATAAGTTTGGGTTGTTTAGTGATTGTTTTCGGTTTCAACGTCGTTTTGAGCATAAGGGCACCATATTGAGCAAACGGCCTTTGATTCATGTTTCGACTGAACCACTAAATCCGTATAGTAATTTATTGTAATTTCAGAACCATAGCAACTGAAATCATCGAGTTTCAACATCGTACGAGGCAATTATGGTCATTTTATAAAGAATTGGGTTGATAGATTTTTCAGATTAATTACGAAACTGCCACTGAATTCGTATTTAAAAGGCTGCATTCTTCCAAATATTGAAACCACCATATCTCATTCATTATAAGGTCAAATGGAGTGATTCAAAAGCCTAACTTGAGTGAAATTTCACAGGGAATCCATTGGAGGCATCAAAAACGAGTTTTGGGATTGTTTGGCACCAGAAACGAGGCAGAACAGCTGGGCCTTTTTGTTGTTAATGTTGGTTGGGGTTTCTCTCATCTTGAAATCTTGGGTTTGGGAGA
This sequence comes from Lycium ferocissimum, assembly GCF_029784015.1. Taxonomy (NCBI): domain Eukaryota; kingdom Viridiplantae; phylum Streptophyta; class Magnoliopsida; order Solanales; family Solanaceae; genus Lycium; species Lycium ferocissimum. The sequence continues at coordinate 61,116,288 of NC_081351.1, forward strand.
ATTCAAGGATGTTCTCCAAGTTTCTTCCAGGTCTAAATCATAATCTACGTATTTTCCTTTGATTGATTCCCTTGGTTTAAGCTTTAATCCATGATTTCTAAAGTAGAAAATTGGGGTTTTTCATGAAAGAGGGTTCAATGGGTCTTTCTTGAGAAGTTCATAAATTTGGTTAGACTTCCTAAGTTACTTTAAATGATGAAATTGTTTGGGTTTATGCTTGATTATGATGTATCTAAGGTTGTTAATCATATACCTTCCATTATTAATCATATACCTTCCATTATTAGTGATGAATTCTGAATTTAAAAGTTAGGGTTTATACCCAAAATTGGGGGTTTTTCTTGGATTTTGAAAGTGGATGAAACCTTGAGTTAAATTAGCAATTAGTTGATGGATTTTGATCACCTAGTATTTAATTGGATAATTTACCCCCGAATTTCCGGTTTTGCCCATGTGGGCCCCCTTTTCTCAAATTCTAGAGTTGGTTTTTGACCCAATTAGAATGATAGCAATATAGGTATCGATCTTCATGATTTCTAATCTAAATTTTAAATATGAATAGACTTTGATTATTTGGAGACTCAAAGGAAGGGCAAGCGTGTGGCTGATGGTTCGTGACTACTTATTTCGGCATTCCAGGTAGGTTGAGGCTTACTTTGGGTTAGACTTCGATTAGCGACTCATATGTAGAAATTGGAAATTGTTGGAGACATCATATGAACCTTCGGGTATGAAGTTTGGGTTGGAACTTAGGTTTTGGTATCTCCTTATGACTTGTTGATCGGGCTCGTGGCCTGTAGAACTCATAGAATCTTATTTGCTATGTTTGGTACGTTGTGTATAAATTAGTGGATTGTTTGTGAATTGGGAGTAAATCAGAAAGATGAAATTATTTGATATTGATATTGGTACTTAGTGTACGCCTCGTTATTGGTATAGCCATTTTGGGATAGTTAGCTCTTATTGTTATGGAAATTGGAGATTCATTCTGATTACTGTGTGGATCACTTGTTGATGATTTGGGTGCGCTGTGTGTGGCTCAACTTGAGCTTGATATTATTCATTGTTGTACTTACATCGTTCCATATTCATTTCATATTTGATGCGCTGTATGTGGTACAACTTGAACTTGATATAATTCATTGTTTGTACTTGCATTGTTCCATATTCATTTCATATCATTTTATTATGCTGTGTGACTGGCACTATTGATGGAACTGAGAAGGAACATTAATGATTATGGAACATCGTAAGTCACCTCTGAACTGTGTGTGAAGGGGCTGATTATGGAACATGGTATGTCACCTCTGAGCTGTGTGTGGAGGGGCTGATATGGAACACCAATATTGTGATACTTGTCGATAATTGGGTCCTCTGAGCTGTGTGCGGAGTGACGGTTCTTGGACTTCACGGGTCCCTCATGGGTTGTGTTGTCGAGGGGTGGAGGAATTCCGTCGTCGGAGTACAAGAGTATTACTGCATTGCATTTGCATTTCATACATTACATTTGAATGTTGATGGATTGTTTTACTTCGTTGATGTTTGTTGCTATCACCTTATTGACTATGAATGGTGTGACTTGATGCTGTATTATTCAAATGTCTGAACCGGATTCTTGAGAGTTGTTTCCTATTTGGCTAAATTGAGATACGTGATTAAACTACTTGCTACTGGATTGTGTTGGACTGAATTACTTATTAGGTGAGTGTGATCCTTCTTCCCTTCCCTTTTACTGTGCATATGTGATCTAATTGTTGTCGGCCGATGATATCTACTCAGTACCATTGTGGTGTACTGACCCTACCTCCCTATACTCTTTATGTGCAAAGTATGCATTGGGTGAGACATTGATCCCTCGTTAGCGGTCTCGAGGCAGACTCGATAGCTTTCCAGGGTGAGCATATGGAACTCAGCTACTCGGATTGGCTAATCTTCATCTTTGTCTTATCTTCTTCCATGAGACATTTTATTTATGTTTTAGACTTATGTTATCAGACTTTCGGACATGTGTTTATGATTAGTGCTCTTGTACGATTCAAACCATGAGATTCGGGGTGTAGGTCTTCCACACTTATTATTTATAATATGAAATTCCAGAATTAGTATTATTTCTGCTTTTGTTAATTCTGTAAATTGATTTAACGGTCGAGATAATCAATTAAGTTGAGACGAGTTCGCCTACTATGGTGGGATTTGGTAGGTGCTCGCGTGTTCCATGCAAATGGGGTGTGACAACTTGGTATCAGAGCCTTAGGTTACCCGATCTATAAGTACAAGAGCAAGTCTAGTAGAATCTTGCGGATCGGTACAAAGAGCTCCGTACATATCTGTGAGAGGCTATAGGGGTTTAGGAAACTTCCCTCTTTCATTCTTTTGTGCCACTTTATTCCAATTGGTATCTGGTCAATCCCAATTAGTATTTGAATGTCAATGTCTTATTCTTCCCCGAATGGTGGGAAAATCGTTCTTAGATTCTTATGCCATCGGTTTCGTATGACGTGTTGTGGTGTGGTACGAGATGTGTCGTCCTGATTCAGATGTTTGACCAAGTTCAATTCCTAGTTATGGATTGGGATTTCAGTTGAGTGGAATTATGGTTATGCTTGGGTCATTGTGTGGTCTCTTTAGAAATGGGAAAGTTGGTACAAATAGTCGAATATCTCCGTGTTTTCAACGTTAGTTGCTCGAAAGTGGCAAGTGCATTTGCAGCTTATCTAGAGATATTTGTTCGAGGATACGATGGGTTTTAGGGAAAGGTTTCAACTTCGACAAGGCTTGTGATAGTGTGCGTGGCATGGGTGTACCTATGGCGGTTAACGGTTCATCAGTGGATGAGTGTTGGAGATCGATATGCGAAGATGAGTGTGAGTTCGATAAAGATTATTGGATTCGGCAAAGTATAGTGACTGCATGTAATAAAGAAAAGAAGTTGAGAATAAAGACGTAAAGGATGACATTTTGTGTAAATGCGGGTAGTGAAGTAAGACTTCTTCGGGTATTATTGGTACGAGTACTTTTCGTGGTAATAGTACGGCTGTGCGAGGAAAAGGATTCGAGTAGATTGATTTCCGTAACTGGGAAGGAAGCAATTGGTATCTACCATGCTGGTTCTAATGAAGTTGCGATCGGTATGAGAGTAGATTTCGGATTTGATTGTGAGGATTTGAGTTAAGAAAATTTGAGCAAGGGCCCCTTGGTAGAGATACGTAGGGACATTGATAGGACCAAGTATGAGGTTCGTTGGATTTAGAGAGTATTCAGTTTTAGAATCAGATGCGTTAAGGGAACTCTAGTGTGTAGAGTGCGTGGTACGATTCTATCTCCAGGATTGGTTCGGCTAGTTTGCAAGACTTATGATTATGTGGTACTTGATTGAGTTGATTCGAGAACTGATTAGGGTGTCGATGATTGTTATTCGATTAGACATCGAGAAATTGACAAGTCAATAAAGGGTATAGTTGATCGTGAGTGGTAAGAATGAGGTGCATCCTCTGGATTACTTGGGTTTAAATGGATCGTGGTGTCATTGTCTTGAATCTTTTAGATTAGATTTTGATTGTGCGTAATCTCACTAAAGAAAGGTCTACAAAAACGAACTAAGTGATTCGAGGAAATTTCGTGAGGTCTTGAGATCAGCGATTAGTGAGAAGTAAATTTTAGGTATCCGACATGTTAATTTTGTAGGAAGTGGCTTGTGGGTTACAACATTGGACAGTTTCGTAACACTTTTTAGTGGATGAGCTAGAATGGTTTTAAGAGACAGGATTTGTTTTTGTGTGAGGGCTAGCATTGTAGTCTTGGTATGGGACCGTTTTCGTGGTGAGTGTTTTATGCTATGAGTAATATCGACTTGATATTTGGAGAAAGACCTTTGGCTATTAAAGGCCTTGAGATGGTTGTGCTAGGATGGCGCAAAAGGTTGCGAGAATTGATGCTTTCGAAAATGTTATGGGTTATCGAGGTATTACGATGGAAGTTTGATGGTTAAAGGGTTGTTATATGAGACATCAGGTTCTTAGCGTTGGAAAGTTTGGGTAGTACCAGATGTGCGTATTGGGTAATGATGAGAAACTTGAAGTTACTTTCACAAGGTTTAGTTCCTTGGTACTCAAATGACAGCTTAGATATGTTTCATCTTTTGGAGACGAGGGTGATAGACATGATTTCTTATGCGTGGTAAGGCTGTGATTGTTTTCGTTTATTGGTGCCAGTTCTAGTGTTTATTGATGAAATTCAGAGAGTTGGGCATCCATTTCGGGTCAGTGTTGTTGAGTAGAACTTGATAAGTTATTTTCATATCTCCAGGAGAACTTATGGGTTCCCAGTGGATCACCTCGAGGATTCGATGAGTTTCAGTTTAGTTTTGGAGTTTGTTGCGAGTAGACTTGATAAATTTTACCGGGGCCAGTTATTCATATGGTTGTGATGGTTTGCGTCGGTATTTGATAACGATGTGAGGAGGTACCGTGTTTACGATAGGTCTTAAAGTGTTTGATGATTTTCAACGAACTTGGTTTGACAAGGTATTTAGTGGTATGTTTCCTGGAAGTGATTCGAAGGATTAAGAAGACTTAGAACTAGCAGGGTCGGCTATAAGTAAGGTCTGTTGATGAGATTGCTTAGAGTTGCTTTGAAAAAGTAAGAATTCTTCCCTGGCAAGAGTAAGTTATGGTTTCGGATTTGTCTTCGTGTGTTTCTAAGAAGGCGTGGTATGAAGAATGACTTGAGAAGGGTGAAAGAGAGGTTAGCGAAATTAGAGTATGTGTCACGACCCAGCTAGAGGGCCATGGCGGGTACCCGATACTAGCCTACTGAGCATCTCTGGTCTAACATTCCTTAAGTATTTCTAGGTGGACCACACGCACTTAGTACAATCATCAACAGCTAAACCCGTATGCATAAGCCAACAAAAGATACCAAAATATTATACAATAATAGGAACTGATACAGTTAAGGAACATCCTGCTACACACATCTGTCTACGAGCCTCTAAATAGAATACATGAATACAGAAGGACAGGGCAGGACTCTGCCATGCCCAAGTGTGTATACAAAAGAGTAGTACCAACAAATGCAGCTCCGAACAACTGGAGTGCCTCCGAGATTCTGCTGATAGAGCTCCTAAAGATATGATCTGTCTCCCTACTTTTTTGCGGGCATGAACGCAGCGTCCACAATAATGGACGTGAGTATGAGCAATGTACTGAGTATGTAAGGCATGACTAACAACATAATAAAAGTATGAAGATAGCGTAATATAAAAGAGATCAGCTTGTGACTTTGAATGCCTCTTAAGGCGGATGTCGTGCATGCTTAGCTTTTAAAAAAAAAAAAAAACTTTTCCATATATACATATATAGTATCTTGTCCGGCCGTTAAGGCACGGTGGAACATATATATTGTCTTGTCCAGCCATTAAGGCGCGGTAAAATATATATAGTATGTTGTCCGGCCATTAAGGAGCGGTGAAATATATATAGTATCTTGTCCGCCCATTAAGGCGCGGTGGAATATATATATTGTCTTGTCCGGCCATTAAGGCGCGGTCTTGTCCGACCATGTAGGCCCGGTGAAATATATATAGTATCTTGTCCACCCATTAAGGCGCGGTAAGTATCTAAATTACACATATATAAATACATATAACATGCACGAGAGCCCAATTAAATGTTGCTTCTATATCGGAGTGACGTAAGGTCGGTAACCTACGATTTATATTATGGAACAATCATTATCGCTATATCTCACCTTGAAGGAACAAGTAACATAAGGTGAGACCAACAACAATGAATAAAAATGAGAAATCATGAAATAACTCAACATTCTCATATCATCATTGAAATCATAACTTGAGACGTTTAAACATAAAATCATTATCATCGTAATCGTCATAGAAACGTTCTCATCTTTAACATCATAAGAGCTTTAAGAGTCATGAGCTTCTAGCTTTTGGAAACAAGGAGGTTATGGAAACATTTATGGAATCATAATATAGGAATCATGCCTTTGAAAGAAAGGGACGAGCCTTAATACACCTTTTGGTCTCCTTAGCCACTCAACGTTTATTCTTCCAAGCTCGTAAATCTACATATAAATCATTCATACTATGGTTAGGCTTAATGTCATACACTCATCTTAAGCTTTCAATTTAATTCCATTTAGAATCTGCCAAAATTCGGGCAGCATCTCCCCTATATTCTTTACCTCCTTCAACTACCAAAACAATTCCCAAACAATACCAACAACATCAAAAACAATATCAATACCAATATATTCCATAAAACATCCCACACGATGTTTCTCCAATTTTCAAACCAATCATAACAACATCCATAATACCATAATCAAAGAATGATATTCAATTTAGTCACAAATCAATCCAAAATTCTCTTTCAAATTCACCTCATGGCCATCAAATTCAATTCAACACTTTATGATTTTTCTCCTATGATTCTTTCCTTTCTAAGAATTGCTAAACCTTTACATCATCTCAATCATGTAAATAATAGGAAAAATATACCTTATAGTGGAAGAACTTCACTTCGTTCACCCCTTTCCAAGACCAAGTTCATCACCATCTTGAAGAGAAACAAGAACAATTACCTTCCATGGATTATCCTTGGGGTTTGATGTTGGTATTCTCTCTTAATAATATGGAAAGTTTATGGAAGATTATGGAAGGATTATGAAAAATTATGGAGAGTTATGGAGTGTTATGGAAGATGATGGAAGATTATAGAACTCTCAAGAAGTGTGGAGGATGAGAAAATGGTGAAAATTGATTTAAATTAATGGGTTAGAAGGGTATTTATAAGTGTGTGTTGGGTTGGGTTACTGTAACAACTGGGTACTATAGCACCCGGTTACTGTAGCAGCATTTTTCTGCTCCGTCCGCCTAACTTGTAGCATCCATAACTCTCTGCTCCGATGTCACATTGATGAACGGTTTATTAAGTTGGAAAATAGACTCGAAGAACTTCACCTTAGGCTTTTGAAATACGTTAAAAATCTTTATATACTAGGAGATATACCCCTCCAAAGTTGACTAAAAATCTGCCCAAAATTCTGCCAACTTTATTTTTTCTCCAAATATTTGACAAATTTATTTTCTTCGATTTGCTTGGTCCCGGAACCTTTTGGCACTTGCTTAACACTTGTTAAGAGTAGTCATTAGCCTTATAAGGGTTCCATGACCTCTCCGGGCTTACTTTAGTTTACCTACAACGCAAACGACGTGAAGATTTTTTGAGGTGTAACAGTATGTTACCAGTTCAGAGTGGGCTATGATTGTGTTTATGTCTAGAGGTTTGTGCTGTTTCGAGAAATGTGTGATTCCTATTGATCGTTTCAGAGGCTTGGTCATTTCGAATAAGAGAGTTCCGATAATAGCAGCTCTTTTATTCAGGAATCAGTCGCGAGAGCATTTCGAGTATAGTTATATGGAAATTGGGTCCTTGACTAGGTAAGAGGAAGTGTTGACTGATAAGGTGAGCGAGTTGCGATTTGGGTTTACTTGTGCTGTGGAGGCTTCGTGTTGATTATGATAAAGATTCTGTAGTTATTGTCAGCAAATTAAGTATGACCATCAGAGACCGCGTGGAGTGTTTCAGAGGATGTCCATTTTCGAGTGGAATTGGGAGAGGATTGCCTTGGATTTCATTGTGGGTCTTCCAAAGAATTTGAGCAAGTATGATTCAGTCTGGGTTATTGTTGATCGGCTGACTAAGTCCGCTCGTCTTATTCCAGTTCAGGTTGCTTATACTGCCAAGAAGTTAGCCAGGATTTGAGTCGTGAGATTGTGCGATCGTAGGGGATTCCTATTTCTATCATCTCGTTCCGGGGTACAGTGTTTACTTCTCATTTCTGGAGGACGTGCATAAGGAGTTGGGTACTCAGTTGAACTTGAGCATGATTTTCCATTCCAGTACTAAGGTGGCGCCATTTGAGGCTTTATATAGTAAGAGGTGTTGTTCTCCCGTGGGATTGATTTGATGCATTTGAGGTTCTCCGTAAAGTTAGAGATGTTGGGTTTTCCTCCAATTTTCCATGTGCCTATGATTAGGAAGTACCATTCTGATGGGTCTTACATTATTCTTTGGGATTCAAAGATTACGTGATGAGAACTTGTCTTGTGAGGAGGCTACTTGGGAGACTGAGTCTGACATACGTGAGAGATATCCCCAGTTATTTACCGAGTCAGGTACTCTTCCCTCGTTTAATTCCCGTGTCACTCGAGGACGAGCGATTGTTTAATTGGCATCTGATGTAAGGACCCGTTTGGTCGTTATTGTTGTCCCCGTTGAATTGTCCCCGAGCCTTGTTAGTACAATTTTGACCCGCGGGGACCGGTGGCACAATTCACTAGGCATCGTTTTGGGTTTCGGAATGACCTCTAGAAAATTAGGCCTTAAAGCGAAAATCATTTGACTCGAAGTTGACTTTTGGGTAAACGTGCCCGTAATCAAATTCCAATAGTTTCATCAGGTCGGAGGGTGATTTATGACTTAGTGCTGTCATTGGTTTGGTTCCCGAAAGGTTCGGGTGTGAGTTGGGTTAAGTTAGACTTGGAGTTGACCACCGTCAACATCGGGTCAATATGATCTCGTGTCAATGATTTGAAAGCTCCAATAAGTTTGTATGATGATTTGGGACGTGTCCACAAAGTTTGGTTAGATTCCGATGAGTTTTGGATAAGTTTGGGTTGTATGGTGATTGTTTTCGGTTTCGACGTCGTTTTGAGCATAAAGGGTATCATATTGAGCAAACGGCCTTTGATTCGTGTTTTGACTGAACCATTCAATCCGTATCATAATTTCGGAACCATAGCAACTGAAATCATCGAGTTTCGACATTGTACGAGGGAATTATGGTCATTTTACTAAGAATTGTGTCGACAGATTTTTCAGATTAATTACAAAACTGCCCCTGAATTCGTATTTAAAAATCTGCATTCTTCGAAATATTGAAACCACCATATCTCATTCATTATAAGGTCAAATGGAGTGAAATTTCACAAGGAATCCATTGGACAAATCAAAAGCGGGTTTTGGGATCATTTGGCACTAGAAACAAGGCGGAACAGCTGGGCGTTTTTGTTATTAATGTTGTTTGGGGTTTATCTCATCTTGAAATCTTGGGTTGGGGAGAATTCAAAGATGTTCTTCAAGTTTCTTCCAGGTCTAAACCATAATCAAAGTATTTCCCTTTGATTCATTCCCTTGGTTTAAGCTTTAATCCATGATTTCTAAAGTAGGAAATTGAGTTTTTTCATGAAAGAGAGTTTAATGGGTCTTTTTTGAGAATTTCATAAAATTGGTAGACTTCCTAAGTTATTTTAAATGATGAATTATTTGGGTTTATGCTAGGTTATGATGTATCTAAGGTTGTTAATCATATACCTTTCATTATTAGTGATGAATTTTTAATTTAAGAGTTAGAGTTTATACCCAAAATTGAGGGTTTTGCTTGGATTTCGAAAGTGGATGAATCCTTAAGTTTATTTAGCAATAAGTTGATGAGTTTTGATCTCCTAGTGTTTAATTGGATAATTTACCTCCGAAATTCCCGTTTTGACCTTGTAGGCCCCGTTTCCCCAATTTCTAGAGTTGGTTTTTGACCCAATTAGAATGATAGCAATATAGGTATCGATCTTCATGATTTCTAATCTAGATTTCGAATATATGAATAGACTTTGATTATTTGGGGACTCAAAGGAAAGGAAAGCGTGTGGAGTCGACGGTTCGTGACTACTTATTTGGGCATTCCGGGTAGGTTGAGGCTTACTTTGGGTTAGACTTCAATTAGCGACTCATATGTAGTAATCGGAAAGTGTTGGAGACATCATGTGAACCTTCGGGTATGAAGTTTGGGTTGGAACTTAGGGTTTGGTATCTGCTCATGACTTGTTGATTGGGTTCGTGGCTTGTAGAACTCATAGGATCTTATGTGCTATGTTAGGTATGTTGTGTATAAATTGGTGGATTGTTTTTGAATTGGGAGTAAATCAGAAAGATGAAATTACATGATATTGATATTGGTACTTAGTGTACCCCTCGTTATTGGTATAGCCATTTTGGGATAGTTGGCTCTAATTGTTACGAAAATTGGAGATTCATTTTGATTACTGTGTGGCTCACTTGTTGATGATTTGGTTGAGCTATGTGTGGCACAACTTGAACTTGATATTATTCATTGTTTCACTTGCATTGTTCCTAATTCATTTCATATTTGATGCGCTGTGTGTGGCACAACTTGAACTTGATCTTATTCATTGTTTGTACCTGCATCGTTCCATATTCCTTTCATATCATTTTATTATGTTGTGTGACTGGAACTATTATTGGAAACGAGAAGGAACATTGATGATTATGGAACATGGTAAGTCCACCTCTGAACTGTGTGTGGAGGGGCTGATTATGGAACATAGTAAGTCACCTCCGAGCTGTGTGCGGAGGGGCTGATACGGAACACCGATATTGCGATACTTATAGATAATTGGGTTCTCTGAGTCGTGCGAAGTGACAGTGCTTGGACTTCGCGGGTACCCCATAGGTTGTGCTGTCGAGGCGTGGAGGAATTCCGTCGTCGGAGTATAAGAGTATCACTGCATTACATTTGTATTTCATACATTACATTTGAATGTTGACTATGAATGGTGTGACTTGATGCTGTATTGTTCAAATGTTGGAACCGGATTCTTGAGAGTTGTTTCCAATTTGGCTAAATTGAGATACGTGGTTAAACTACTTGCTACTTGATTGCGTTGGACTGAATTGCTTGTTAGGTGAGTATGATCCTTCTTCCCTTCCCTTTTAATGTGCATATGTGATCTAATTGTTGTCGACCGGTGATATCTACTCAGTACGGTTGTGGTGTACTGACCCTACCTCCCTGTACTCTTTATTTGAGTGCAGAGTATGCATTAGGTGAGACATTGATCCCTCGTTAGCGGTCCCGAGCGCGACTCGATAGCTTTCCGGCGAGTATATGGGACTCAGCTACTCGGATTGGCTATTCTTTAGCTTTGTCTTATCTTCTTCCATGAGACATTTTATTTATGTTTTAGACTTATGTTATCAGACTTTTGGACATGTATTTATGATTAGTGCTCTTTTACGATTCAGACCATGAGATTCGGAGTGTAGTTCTTCCGCACTTATTATTTATAATATGAAATTCCAGACTTAGTATTATTTCTGTTATTGTTAATTCTGTAAATTGATTTAATGGTCGAGATAATCGATTAAGTTGAGACGGGTTTGCCTACTATGGTGGGATTTGGAGGGTGCCCGCGCGTTCCATGAAAATGGGGCTTAACAAAAACTCAACCCAAATTTCAAGCTCTGAATGTCAAAACTGTAATTTCAACATAAACTCATCTTACACATAGTCTAAATAGTAAGAATTTGGAAAATCATTGAAATCTAATCACAATTGGACCTTCAATTTGATAATTTACACTAAACCTATTTCTATGCAAAAATCCTTAATTATATGTTCCGAGCATGGAAGGAATCACTAAATAATGGATGGAAACATGGGGAAGTACTTGGATGAAGCTTATAATCTTACCCCCAAGTCGAATCTTGAAGACTGCCCTTGAAATCACCCAAATCCGAGCTCCCTAGCTCTCAAAATTGATTTAGAAAGAATAAGGTTCGAACTAAAATTTTAAGTTCTGCCCTGGTAAAATAAATTTTGCCCTTTGCGATCGCGAGACCCACCTGTCGCGATCTCGAAGCACAACCTGAACCGGCCTTGATCCCTCTCTACGCGATCGCGAGCAAGCTGGCCGCGATCGCAAACCAACCGACCCAGACCTACGCGATCGCGTTCACTCCAATCGTGATCTCGATGGAGGAAACCAAATATCTAGTTTCTTCCATTTTACAATCCAACACCTGAACCTCATCCGGAACCCCCCGAACACAAACCAAGTACGCATTTCAGTCATAAAACATGCTACAAACCTCCTCGCACACTCAAATTTTCCCAAAGAGGTCATCTTGACCCGATGTTGGCCGAGGTCTACTCCAATTTCCAAATTAGCTAGTTTCTCAACCAACAACCCAAATCACACCCGAACGCCTCCGGGCCTAAACCAATAGTACGACTAAGTCATAAATCATATTCCGGACCTAAAGGAACCGATGAAACTTCAAAAGAGACATATTTACCCACAACGTTGGCTTTGATGAAACTTCTTTCCTTAAAGAAACTTCCAATTTCACTAAATTTAATCCAAAACCCGCCCGATTGCTTCGGGAACCGCGGTACCATCCTCGCAAGTCATAAGTACCAAGATGATACTACGGGAAGGGTATTTTGGAGAAAATAAGGCAAAATGCTCACAACAATTAATCAGGTCCTTACATTAGATACCACTTAAATAAGTGTTCTTCCTCAAGCGGTTAAGGATAGATAATACCGAAACTCTCAAAAAGCGAGGGATATCCAATCCGCATATCCGACTCGGTCTCCCAAGTAGCCTCTTAAATTGGATGATCCTTCCATTGCACCTTCACTGAAACTATTTCATTTGATCTCAATTTCCGAACCTACATATCCATAATGGCTACCAGCGCTTCCTCAAAAGCAAAATTCTAATCAGGCAACACCGAATCACATTGAATCACATGAGAACCATTCTATAACGACCCGTTCTGTCGTTATGGTGAATTTTGAAATATTCATGACACCGGCTCCGGAAGACATGCTTGAGCCTTCCCTTGCAACTTGGGAACTGTTAACTTGATCGGGAAATCGTACGAGTTGAGCGTGAAGAATTAGATCAGGGCCCTCGAGCCAAGTTTTGGTCGCTTCAGTGCCATCCAGGCCGCCCCAGTGGTGCCGTAGCAGTGGGTTGGCACCCGCAAAAGCGGCATAGTAGAGAATCCTAGTTGACCACCCCTGCAGTCCTTTTGATGCAGAAGCGGTACCGCTGAAGCGGTGGAGAGACCGCCCCAGCGGTCACGTACAGTGATTCAACCTATTTAAGTGACATTTTGGGATTTGGCTTCATGTTTCAAAACCCTAAAGGATCCAGCCGTCCATGAGGCAATTTTGGAGCCAAAAATGATGTCCTCTTGGTGAAGGTCATCCCCCTAACTTCTTCCATCACTCTTCTAGTATTGATTCTCATCAAAGGTCATTGCCTAGAATTATAAATGGTTATCTCAAAATCACTTAAGTTCCCAGAAAGATGGATCCCTTGTCTTCTTGATATAAACCCTTGGATAATCATTTCCCTTATTCATCATCCCAACTTAGATCTGGATCTAATCCTTATTATCCTATTAAAAACACAAATGAGTCTCTACCTTGGATCTTGAAAATGGGTTTCTTGGAGAATAAGCTTAAAATGGCGAATTGACCAAACTAGTGACTTGAGTATAGCCATGTTTGTCCTAAAAAAAAGATTGATTGATCAACTAGTGTAGTGAAAGTGAACCTAAAGACGGAATAGACTCTATATCCACCTTATCAATGTTGGGGTCCTCAATAAATGCATTAAATGGTGAATACTACTCTTGAGTCTCATGGGGGTCTCCAAACTTCTTATGTGGTTGCGCTATGGCGGTCAAATTGAAGAATCAACGGATGTTCATGGCACCTACTCGGCCATGAGGTAGGTTATGGCTTCCTTTCGGTAGACTCCGGTTAGTTTCCTATATTGTTGTATAGAAGAATCAGAGAATGCATGCATAGGAAATCGGAGATTTGGGATGGAATTCTAGGTTGGTATTATGTGTGACTTGTTTGTTCGGGCTTGTGGCCTGTAGACTCATTAGGTGTTGACATGGTTTATTTCTCGATTATTGGTGGATTTATGTGACTTGGGAGTAACGGATGAAATCTATTTTGTGCCTAACGATAAGAACTTATTATAACACGTGATTACTCGTAGTGAACTTAGATGCTTAATGAAATGGTAAAATATACTACGGTCGTGAATGAGTCCCAAATCAGTGGTGGTGAATGACTAGGGTGTGAGTGAGAAACTTGTTCTAAGTAAATAGTCTGGGCTAGGGAAGTGGTAATAATATACATTAATTGAATGATCTATAGGTGTTTGGACTAGCCATCCCGTTATGTGTGCTTGATTGTTCCATTTTGATGGTTGATGCCATGTGTAGTTGGTAGATATCAAGTTCTGTCTTGTCGACTTGATTTATTGATATATGTTGGTATACCCACTATTGGTATTGTGATGTGATACTTTTTGGTGTACCCCGTTGTGGTACTTGTGATATTGAACGTGATCGATTTACATATGCATTGCACGCATTCTCTCATATTCATGCATGGCTGATACTCGGTGATGATCCGGTATCGTTGATTGAGCGAAACTGATATTTGATAAACTCTTTAACCTGAGTGATTGTAAAAAGTCCGATGGTCGAAGATCCATTCTGGAATCGTTGATTATATGAAACTGATATTTGATAAACTCTTTTACCTGAGTGATTGTAAAAAGGCCGATGTCCGAAGATCCATTTCGGAATCGTTAATTATATGAAACTGATATTGTGATGAACTCTTTTACTTGAGTGATTGTGAGAAGGCCGATGTCCGAGGTTCAATTCTGCAATCATTGATTGTATGAAACTGATATTTGAGAGACTCTTTTACTTGAGTGATTGTGAGGTGGCCGATGATCGATGATCTATTCTGGTATCGTTGTTGCATGACCGATTCTGATAATATGCCAAAATCGTTGTTAGTGCATGGACTCCGCGGGTCTCCCAGGGTGATGCCGATGAGACTCCCCCCATGGGCAATTAGCCAGAGTCCCGTCTGTCTGTTGGGCAAAGATCCGAAACGGGTGGGACTTAGACTTCGCAAGTCACGCTGGGTTGTCCTACCGAGACGTCGATATTTCCATCCGAAGTACGTGTGTACACTTCATTGCATGGCACTACATTTCATTCATCCCATTATTGCACTGCATTGCATTATGACTTGATTGAGATTCTGGTGACTGATTGAGTGATGATTAGATTGGATTTGAATGTATTCAAACTTGGTAAGTTATGGATTAGAGGCTTTAATTAGCAAGGGTGTGTATGGAACCCAGCTACATGTGCTATATATTGTTGACTTGTGCCTATTGGATTACTCTAGAATCTGTGGTGAATTGTTCTAAGTGAGGTAGAATGAGGACGTGATAACGATAAGCCTACCCCTAAATCTAAAATGAACAACCAGGAATTTAGGTATTGGAAATCTCTGTGAAGTGATTATGACTTGTAAATTTCATTAGCGTATAGCTGTGGCCTAGAGCATAGCGATGTATTGATTAATTTAACTAATTATTAGTGTTATCCTTGAATTCTCTTACCAATATGTGTTACTAACTATTGTCGGCCTATGATACTTACTCGGTACGCGTGGTTGTACTGATATTGCACTTGCTACACTCTTTTTGGTTGTAGATTGTTTCAGGTGATTGATCGAAGTATATGCGGAGTTACGCGGTGCTTGTCTAGAAGGCCTCTTCCCAATTCATTCCGGAATCGGAGGTTGAGTCTTAGAACATAGTGTCATTCTGAAATTTACTTAGTCGCTCTTGTATTAGTCTAGACCTGGTCATGGGAAGTTGTATTGAGTCTGTAAATATGTATTGTTGAAATTATGTAAACATTTGAGTTAATGAATATATTACGAAGTTCCGCTGTTATCCTTAAATATTTGTCAGTTAAATGGATTGTTGTTTTATTGATGTGAAAAATGAATGAGAGGGTTCGCCTGCCGAGGTGGGAAAGGTAGGTGCCCGCACGGTCCGAAATTGGGTCGTGACAAGTTGTTATCAGAGCCTAGGTTACCGGTCTACCAGGTACAAGAGCAATATCTAGTAGAGTCTCGTGGAATGTTACGTAGACGTCCGTACCCGTCCACGGGAGCCTATAGGGCATCTAGAAAAATTTCCCTTCGTTCTTTTGAATAGTACAACTTCGGTCGAATTGGTATCTCGGTAGATCCAATTGGTATCTGGATGATTCCAAATAGTATCTACGCGTGAAAAGCAAGTTTCATTTGTAGTCAAATCTGAAATGCGTTGAGTGTGGTCGAGTAAGAGTTTTAGTTGCGCAACGATCCAAGTTAGCATAATATTGCTGCCAGTTATTACGCCCCAGCGGTCAGCATACTGCTGCAGCGTTACAACGGCAGCGGGTAGGCCGTCGCTGAAGCGGCCCCCTCCATTTACTCCTCGGCCGCTTATGCTGCCCAACCACCGCCGAAGCAGGACTGCTGTAACGGTCTGAGAGACCGCTGAAGCGGTAATACCAGATTTAGAAACCTGAGCCTTTCCCTGCTCTCAACCTGTTTTTCCCTGTTTGAAACGATTAACAGACTAGAAAAACAGTAGCAACACTTCAAAACAGCAGTGATGTCACAAACAGTCCCGAAAAGGGCAAGAATCATTCAAGTCACTACTAAGAAACGATTACCATTACTGGAACAAAGAAGCTAATCAGTTCAACATCCAAAACAACAACCTAAACATTAGCCATGAACTAGGCTAACCAAAAACCAAAAACAAATCCAAGCAGGAGAAGCAAAACAAACCAAAGAAAAAGAAAGATTTTCTGAAACTATAGAACCCGACATGGGCAACCATAACATCACAAAAAGGGAAGGGGGGGGGGAGGGTCTCTAATCCTCTATCTTGCTCATGGCGTCATCATCATCAAAACTGCCAACTACCTCCACCTGCCTAGCTGCACCACCAGCCTCACGGGGCATCTCTAGGAAGGAATATCTGTTAGAGTCATCCTCGTCGCCTACGGGAATCGGCACGCCAGGGCGCATAGTGTCCCATATGGCCTTAGTCCCTCTCCAGTTATAGACGAACACCTTATCTCGGGATCTGCTCCTGGCAACCTCTGCATCGAAATCCTCCCGAAGTTTCCTGTGGTCTGTGGCAAAGGTAGAATAGACTATCTACATGGAGGCAAGAGACTCTCCCATAGTCTTCTGGGTATTGAAATAACCCTTCATCTCGTCCCTGGTGACAAAGGTGACGGCATCACCCGATGAACTGGAACCATCAGCTGGCATAGGCATTGCTCGGAACATGGCCTCCATCTCATCAAAGTACCACTCTATGCGCTCAAAGGGACCCTGAGGGCGAGAGGCCCCAGCCCCGATCTCCTGATCGCCCTCATCATCGGCTTCATCATCAGCCCCAGCCCCACTGCCTCCCTCTCGAGCATCACTAACCTTTCTCCTTTTCCTATCTCCTGTCACGACCCAACCGGAGGGTCGCGACGGGCACCCGGTGCTAACCCACCCGGGCACCTCTTATCATACTTTCTCATTTACATCTAGGTGAGCCACATAGCTAAATCATACTTTCCATCCGTTATTCATACTAATTCCATTGGGCGACAATTCATTTATATCATCATTAGCAACTATTCCCATATCAATGTACATAAGCCGACGAGGCTAACAAAATAATATCCAAAATATAGGCCGACAAGGCCAAAGACATCTAACCATATACACATGTCTACGAGCCTCTAAGAATCATATAGGCGGGACAGGATCCCGCCGTGCCCATAAATAAGTACACAAAAGAATCAATACCAAAAGCTGTAGCTCCGAATGAAATGGAGCTCCACTATGTAGTCTCTGAGTAATGAAGCTATGGATCAAGCCTGTCTCCCTGGCCACCTACGGGCATGACGCAGCGTCCACAAACAAAAGGACGTCAGTATGAAGAATGTACTGAGTATGTAAAGCATGATCAACATCATTATAGAAGCATAATGGACAACATAAGAAATAGCATAGGATGGGAGATAGTAGTATCATCATCATAAAC
This sequence comes from Lycium ferocissimum, assembly GCF_029784015.1. Lineage (NCBI taxonomy): Eukaryota > Viridiplantae > Streptophyta > Magnoliopsida > Solanales > Solanaceae > Lycium > Lycium ferocissimum. The sequence continues at coordinate 61,134,118 of NC_081351.1, forward strand.
ACTTACTTGCTTTTTATAGGGACTTTCCATTTCTAATGCGTGATTGTGTATATACATCCATATACGTATCCGCACTCGTTTACTTTCCATATCCATGTTCGTATTCGTAGTCATATTTCCATTCATACTTGTATTCATTTACATATTCATATTCATAATCATATCATATACATAGCATACCCGACCACAAAGGTTCGGTGTTTCACATACCTGGCCCTACCAAGGCTTAGGGTCATACATACCTGGCCCTACCAAGGCTCAAGGTTATCCGTACCCAACTGCAGTGGTGCGTGCGCAATATATATATATATATATATATAGGGGTTTCATAGTAGCCACACATAGGCACATATACATAAAAGCTCATAAGCATCTTTAGCATCATTACTATCGTCGTTCATTACATCTATCCTTAGAGGGTTACTCATCATATAAGGAACTTAGTACAATCGTAACATATCGAGGATCATGAGATTAGTAGCTTTTAGAGATAGAATCATTTGGAGGATATCGTAGGCTCATAGAAGAATAGATTTTTGGTCAAAGAACCATGCCTTATGAAAGAAGGGTTAGCCTTACATACCTTTCCGTTCAACTATTCTATCACTTGCACGTTCTCCTTCAATGCTCATGTTTCTACCTTCATTAGAGTACATACTAACATTAGAAAATCGATAGCTTGCATACTAAACTAAAGCTAGAGAAAGTTGGGCAGCATCTCCTTTATTTATACGACTTCCTCCATATCATATATCAACTCCCAACATCAATAATAACATTCACAACATCATAACAATAGCCTTTATTCACCTACATTATCCTTACTTCTCAATTCACTTCCAATCATTCATATTCACGGTCATAACACATGATTACGTTCATTCATATACAATGTCTATCCCATGTTCTCAATATCATTTATAACATGATTATAATCACAATACACCAAGAATCATGACTCAATCCAACTATTACTCAAAAGTGACACTATTCCCACATTCATGACCCATTTTCTATTTCCTTTTACAATCCAAGTGTTTCAACTTTCAATACCTTAAACAACATGGAAATACCATAAAACTTACCTTAGATGGTGTAGGAATGAGCCTTGGGTGCAAACACTTCACTTGAACAAAACTCTAGTTTCACCTTCACTTGGATTTCTTGTCTTGGATGAACTTTAATGGATTTCTTACACTTGATTCACTTGGTTTGATGAAGTTGATCACTAATATCTCTTGAATTCTTATGGGAGAAGTGTAGAGAGATGTTCTAGAGAGAAGGGGTGTGGAAGGTAAATGAAATGAAATGAAACTTGGTCCCTTATTAATAACACAAATTTGTCCCGACCAGTTTCTATGGACCAACATACGGTCCGTATAAATTATACTGACCGTATGTCTGGCCGTAGATTTGGTCCAGAGAGGGGTGATAATTTGGGCTAATTATACGGCTGAACATACGGCCCGTATGTTTTATACGGCCAGTATGTTTGGCCGTATCATGCCCAATCATTTCGAACTCATTCTCGTCGACTCGTTTGATCTCCAATCCTTATGGAACCATCTTGACACTTCTTTATCATCTCATTAGCAATCTAAGGGAAGTTATAACTCTTCTCCAAAGCATCATTAAATCATCATTAACTTGTTACTCGTAAATCCTTTCCGATACATATCGTATGCCTTGACTTCTCTTGGCAAACTTTCTCGTCTAACATCGAATGTCTTTGAAATCTTAATTAGGGCCATCAAATGTCATTCCTTACTTATTGAAATACCATATACTTCGTGCTCTTTGTTATTCTATTCACTGTGCATCAACGAAATTTTTTTCGAGGTGTAACATCTCCCTGCTAACAACGGCAGTACCCCAACCCTTCACCAGAAGTGGGTGAAATAGATTATCACTAGGAACCCACTCGTCCGTCGCATTCTCTCTGGGCACCTTAAATCTCTTGCATAGCGAGGTGATCAAGGATGGGAACATCAGACTCGCACCTCCCTCCCTCAGGAAGTCCTTCCACTCCGCAACCACCTGAGAACCTACATTAATTGGTATGTCCGCAGGGACACAAGCAACAACCAAAGCACGAGGGAAAGTCACATCTCGGACATTCTTCGATGGCCGCACCCTACGAGAGACAATGTTCAACCACCGCTTTACCTCCGCAGTAAAACAATCACTAGAAATCGCAACCTTACCATCGGCCCAAATGGCATACCTCATCTCACTCTCATGAACTAACACCGAAGCCAACCGCCTTGAATCCTGCTCGGCGGCCATGGCGACAAGGGGCTTCTCTAGATGATTGTGAAGTTTGTACACCCTATTTATGGCCTTGGGCCCCACCTTCACTCTAGTACCCCGGATAACAATCTCTGGGCTAAGAGAATCCCAATCTACCGTAGGCAACATAACGTAAAACTCCCTCACCCAGTTTTGGTTGCAAAACCCGGGATCCTCGACCAAACAGTTCCACTTGATTCGATTTAACTGACCAAGAAAATCTAAAGCCCGTCTCTCCACATTGGTTATATCGAAGCCCCGCTCCAATAGTAAGGACATGGACAGCTACTGCAAGTACAACTGGTTGCTCTCGGGAGTTGGGAATTTGTCATAGGTGGGAACCTCCTCCTCGCCTTGAACTTGTTGATTTTTTTTGGGATTCTGAGCTATTTTACCTGCAAGGAATTCCGGAAGGTGTTAGATTCACACCTTAGCAACTTTGTATCAGTCTAGAAGAGGACAACTTGAAAAATCGAACGAAATCCTTCCCCGTCACAGAATTTGCTAGTTGCAGAAACTGTAGGCACCACTGAAGCGGTCTGCAAATCGCTACAACGGTGCCGCTGTTATGATCATCTGGCCGCTATGGCGGTCGTGTACAATTTCCCTCTTTACCGATGAAGAGGTAGGACGACCACTACAGCGGTACCGCTGAAGCGGTATCGTCCCCAGAAAACCCATCGAACAATTTCAGTCCACAACCCCAAAATACAACCCAAACATCATTTTCCAGCATAGATCTAACCAAAAACCAGTATGCATGAAGTCTAAGTCCATTAAGGGACTGTTCTAACAACAAACCAACACAGATTTTGTAGACATTCAAATCAGTCCTTTAAGTGAATTTTCTTTACTATGTTGAAGTTTTTAGGCCCAAATCTGTTTATCAACTACGCAACATTCGATGTTTATACGATCCTAACACTAAATTAGTTGTAAAATTCAGTCTATCAACACCCCATGAACCCATCAACCAAAAACCCAAAAACCCCAACTTTGGCGGTTAACAAACCCACCAATCAAAGCATAAGGACATAGAAATCATGTTTCAGTACTCTATTGCAAGTAAAGAGGAGAAACATTCTTACCTGAGAAGTGGATAGATTCAGGTGTGGTTGGTGATGGCTGTGAATTTGAAAGCCTTCTTCTTCCTTCCTCTTGGAGAGAAATTAGTTATAGTTTAAGGCTGGGATTAAAGTGTGGGTTGAAGTGGGGGCAGTAAAGGGTATTTTATGGGGTTGGGAAGGGAAATAAATAGTTTATAATCGGTTGGAAGTGGGAGGATAGTCATGGGTAAGGGGGAGTGTTTGTAGAACAGGAAGAGGTGGGTAAAAGAAGGGAGTTTTATTTTTCTGAATTACCGTCGGCCCGGCCCGGCGACTTAGCCGGCTTCAAGAAGAGGCGAAGCGACATATCTTTTGAAGCAATAAATAGTGGTCAATCCAACAAGTCTGCTGATTGTGACCGTGATTAAGTCTCACCCAAGCATTCCCCTGTGGGCCTATGTGTAAAATTTCTCTAAACTTACCCGGGTCATTACCATCGATATGCCCTAGCCGTTCGGGGATGAACGATTGTTTAATTGGTATCTGATGTAACGACTTGGTCCGTCGTTACGGTAAATTTTGAAATATTCATGACACCGACTCTTGAAGACATGCTTGAGCCTTCCCTTGCAACTTGGGAACTGTTAACTTGATCGGGAAATCATACGAGTTGCGCGTGAAGAATTAGATTGGGGCCTCGAGCCCAGTTTTTGTCACTTCAGCGCCATCCAGACCGCAGCAGCGGCTTGGCACCCGTAAAAGCGGCGCAGTAGAGAATCCTCGTTGACTGCCCCAGTAGTCCTTTTGACGCTGAACGGTGGAGAGACCGCCCCAGAGGTCACGTACAGTGATTCCACCTATTTAAGTGACATTTCGGGATTTGGCTTCATGTTTCAAAAGCCTAAAGGGTCCAGCCGCCCATGAGGCAATTTTGGAGCCAAAAATGATGTCCTCTTGCTGAAGGTTGTCCCCCTAACTTCTTCCATCACTCTTCTAGTATTGATTCTCATCAAAGGTCATTGCCTAGAATTACAAATGGGTATCTCAAAATCACTTAAGTTCCCAAAAAGATGGATCCCTTGTCTTCTTGATATAAACCCTTGGATTATTCTTTTCCTTATTCATCATCCCAACTTAGATCTGGATCTAATCCTTATTATCCCATTGAAAACACAAATGAGTCTCTACCTTGGATCTTGAAAATGGGTTTCTTGGAGAATAAGCTTAAAATGGCGAATTGACCAAACTAGTGACTTGAGTATAGCCATGTTTTTCCTAAATAAAGGTTGATTGATCAACTAGCATAATGAAAGTGAACCTAAAGACGGAATAGACTCTATATCTGCCTTATCAATGTTGGGGTCCTCGATAAACGCGCTAAATGGTGAATACTACTCTTGAGTCTCATAGGGGTCTCCAAACTTCTTGTGTGGTTGCGCTATGGTGGTAAAATTGAAGAATCAACGAATGTTCGTGGCACCCGCTCGGCCATGAGGTAGGTTATGGCTTCCTTTCGGTAGACTCCGGTTAGTTTCTTGTATTGTTGTATAGAATAATCGGAGAATATATGCGTAGGAAATTAGAGATTTGAGATGGAATTCTAGGTTCGTATTGTGTGTGACTTGTTTGTTCGAGCATGTGGCCTGTAGACTCATTAGGTGTTGACATGGTCTATTTCTCGATTATCGGTGGATTTATGTGACTTGGGAGTAGCGGATGAAATCTATTTTGTGCCTAACGATGAGAACTTATTGTAACACGTGATTACTCGTAGTGAACTTAAATGCTTAATGAAATGATAAAATGTACTACGATAGCGAATGAGTCACAAATCAGGGGTGGTAAATGACTAGGGTGTAAGTGAGAAACTTTTTCTAAGTAAATAGGCTGGGCTAGGTAAGTGGTAATAATATATATTAATAGAATGATCTATTGGTGTTTGGACTAGCCATCCCGTTATGTGTGCTTGATTATTCCATTCTGATGGTTGATGCCATGTGTAGTTGGTAGATATCGAGTTCTATCTTGTCGACTTGATTTATTGATATATGTTGGTATACCCACTATTGGTATTGTGATGTGATACTTGTTGGTGTACCCCGTTGTGGTACTTGTGATATTGAACGTGATCGATTTACATATGCATTGCACGCATTCTCTCATATTCATGCATGGCTGATACTCGATGATGATCCGGTATCGTTGATTGAGCGAAACTGATATTTGATAAACTTTTTTACCTGAGTGATTGTAAAAAGTCCGATGTTCGAAGATCCATTCCGAAATCGTTGATTATATGAAACTGATATTTGATAAACTCTTTTACCTGAGTGATTGTAAAAAGGCCGATGTCCGAAGATCCATTTCGGAATCGTTGATTATATGAAACTGATATTGTGATGAACTCTTTTACTTGAGTGATTGTGAGAAGGCCGATGTCCGAGGTTCAATTCCGGAATCATTGATTGTATGAAACTGATATTTGACAGACTCTTTTACTTGAGTGATTGTGAGGTGGCCGATGACCGATGTTCTATTCTGGCATCGTTGTGGTATGACCGATTCCGATGATATCCCGAAATGATTGCCAGTGCATGGAATCCGCGGGTCCCCCAGGGTGTTACCGGTGAGACTCCCCCTGTGAGCAATTAGCCAGGGTCCCGTCTGTCTGTTGGGTAAAGATCTGGGCCAGGTGGCACTTAGACTTTGCAAGTCACGCTGGGTTGTGCTACCGAGTCGTCGATATTTTCGTCCGAAGTACATGTGTACACTTCATTCCATGGCACTACATTTCATTCATCCCATCATTACACTGCATTGCATTATGACTTGATTGAGATTCTGGTGGTTGATTGAGTGATGATTAGATTGGATTTGAATGTAGTCAAACTTGGTAAGTTGCGGATTAGAGGCTTTATTTAGCAAGGGTGTGTATGGAACCCGGTTACATGTGCTCTATATTGTTGACTTGTGCCTATTGGATTACTCTAGAATCTGTGGTGAATTGTTCTAAGTGAGGTAGAATGAGGACGTTATAACGATAAGCCTACCCCTAAATCTAAAATGAACAACCAGGAATTTAGATATTGGAAATCTGTGTGAAGTGATTATGACTTGTAATTTCATTAGTGTATAGTTGTGGCCTAGAGCACAGCGATGTATTGATTGATTTAAGTGATTATTAGCGTATCCGTGAATTCTCTTACCAATATGTGTTACTAACCATTGTCGGCCTATGATACTTACTCGTTACGCGTGGTTGTACTGATATTGCACTTCCTACACTCTTTTTAGGTGTAGATTGTTTCAGGTGATAGATCGAAGTATATGCGGAGTTACGCGGTGCTTGTCTGGAAGGCCTCTTCCCATTTCATTCCGAGATTGGAGGTTGATTCTTAGAACATAGTGTCATTCTGAAATTTACTTAGTTGCTCTTGTATTAGTCTAGACCTGGTCATGGGAAATTGTATCGAGTCTGTAAATATGTATTGTTGAAATTATGGAAACATTTGAGTTAATGAATATATTACGAAGTTCCGCTGTTATCCTTAAATATTTGTTAGTTAAATGGATTGTTGTTTTATTGATGTGAAAAATGAATGAGAGGGTTCGCCTGCCGAGGTGGGAAAGGTAGGTACCCGCACGGTCCCAAATTAGGTCATGACACATTCGAATGGTATTTCTTCAACATTGAAACATGAAAAACTTTATGAACAATCGACAAACTAGAAGGTAAGACAACTCATAGGCTACCTCACCAATACGGTGAACAAACTAAAACAGGTCAATATACCTTGGTTCGATTTTCCCTTTTTCCCAAACCTCATCACGCCCTTCATGGGTGAAACCTTCAATAGAACTCGCCCCCCAACCATGAACTCTAACTTACGAGCTTTCCGATTCGCGTTAACTCTTTTGCCTACTCTGAGCCGTAAGAACCTTTCCTGAATCATCTTAAACCTTATCCAAGAAATCTGTCAATAACTCTGTACCCCAAGGCCTAACATTTAAAGCATCAAACCAACCACTCGGAGAGCGGAACCTGCTACCACATAGTGCCTCAAATGGTGCCAACTCAATACTCGAATGATAACTATTATTGTAAGCAAACTCGGACAAAGGTAGGATCTAATCCCAATGACCACCAAAGTCAATCACACAAGCTCGCAACATATCCTCAAGAACCTAAATAGTCCGCTCGGACTGGCCATCAGCCTGAGGGTAAAAAGTTGTACTAAGCTCCACTCTAGTACCCAACTTCTTCTGAATAGACCGCCAGAAATAAGATGTAAACTTTGTGCCTCCATTCGAAATGATAGAAATGGGCACCCCATGCAAATGAATTATCTCCCCAATATAGATTTTGGCCAACTTTTCTGAATTGTTGGTAGTCTAAACCAGAATGAAGTGTGCAGATTTGGTCAACCTGTCCACAATGACCCAAATAGCATCAAATTTGCGCAAAGTCCATGGAAATAACCGCTCCCACTTTCATTCGAGGGCATCCTCTAAATCACACCACCAAGCTTTTGGTGCTCATACTTCACTTACTGACAATTCAAATACCGAGACACAAACTCCATGATGTCTCTCTGCAACCGACACCACCAATAATGTTGCTTCAAGTCATGATACATCTTTGCAGCTGTTGACACCTAATTTTTTCCCTCCAATAATTTTATCTAATTATTCAAAGTTCCTGAGTCGCAAACATAGTGAAATATGCATTTTTACAAGTCAAAAATGATTTTACAAAATTATTTCGGTAACATTACCATTTCATTTGACAAAATATCATCAAGTATATTATTATATATCATTTTTCATATTTTGTATATTTTAAGGATTTTCAAACATATTTATCAAAATTTAAATTCAAAGTAGAAAGAACAATTATTTAATTAATTTTTTAAACTATTAATGTTCAATTGATAATTTTACTCCGTTAAGATCAAGAAATTTGATTATTTGAATAATAATCAATCACGTCTCAATTTTTCAGTTTATTTGGCATTAATTGCAATTACTTTCAAAACGGTTAAAATTGAAATGTCAAATTTTCATGTGTTAATTGTGATCATAATTGAAATGATCAATTGATTTATAAATTTTGAATACGGCCACAATTGAAATGCTTGATTCAATTTTGAGTTTACAAATGTGACCCTCATTTCTTTTGAGTTTAATCAATTAAAACTTTGGGCCATCGGCCTAATCCTTTTTTAAAAAAAAAAAAAAAAAAGGTAACCCGGCCCACTTTCTTCGATATTCAACAAATATATCAAACGGCCCCTCATATCTCTTTTCATTGAATTAGGTATTGAAACCCTAGCCGCCTGATCACACTCCTCTCTCTCTCTCTTCGTCATCTCTAGACGAAAATGGTAAAAGTGCAAAAGCCATTTGCTTTTACAGACTATGCGTGGTTGTTTGGGGAAAGGGAATTAATGCCTCGTCCTTCCTCCACCATGTTTCAACCGTTGAAGAGGTGAATTTTCCCTCTTTTTCTTTTCATCTGAAATTCCTTAATGGGTTTTGTCCATTTGCTAGTTTGAATACTTGTTTGTGATTGGCTGTTCAACATTGGAGGGATTTTTCCCTCCATTTCTACTCATCCCACACCAAAAATGGGCATCAAATCTAGGGTTTTTGGGGTTCTATATAAAGAACTCCATTCCCCAGTGTTCATATACCTTTTCGCATACTGAAATTCTTGATTGAGAGGTTTTCTAACTTAGTTATGGATTAATTAGGGATCCAACTTTAAGTGGAACCTTTACCTAGCCTAATTTGGTTTTTGAGTTTTAAACTTTCTTCTTTTTTCTTTGTGGTTGAGTGTTTCGAGGGGCTTGGAAGAGATTCTCAATTCCATTCTCGACAAGGGCTGCACTCGAAAAAGGTAATTCTTCATCCTTCTTATTTTAATTTTTTGCAATTTTTGTGTTTATGTGTTTATGTGCTTATGTGTTGTGTTTAGTATGGGTTCCATTTACTTAAATGTGAGTTGATTATTATAGTGCTTAGTTATGTAGTCTGTTCAACGTTAGTAGTTTAATATATGATTTGTTTAGGGATTAACTGGTTAATAGTTTAGTATGTGATTTAGGAACGCATCTGTGTTTGTGTCTCCTTAGCTTGGCTATATATGTTCATGTGTATTTACATTGCTTAGGATTAGTTTAGGAGTATAAGTCTGTTAGATCTAGTTCAAGTATAATGAGCATGTTTAAATATGTGTGTTCTCAGCTTATCATATGCTCAGTTTGTTACTTAGTCAAGTCTAGTTTAGACATCTTATGATAATAGAAACTGCTTAATCCATAATTTAGCTTAAATAGGTAATAATGTGATTGTGTTGTTGGCATAAACTAGATATGATTAGTGTTCTCTTATGCTATGATTGACATACAAAGAACCTACAGTTAGGATTTGTTCTTGATTAATAAAACCAGTTAAAGTTATGACCAGCTTAACTAAGTTAAAAATAGCATGTTGTATGTCTTATTTGTGATCAGTGTAGACTAAATGACCACATTTTGCATACTCTAGGTAACTGCCTTATTTGTTTTTAACTTATTATGAGTATCAACTTTGATATCAAGTATGCATCTATGAAATGGTTGTGATGAGAATATTAGGAAGTTGTCTGAATGATGGGGTTTGTTCCACTCCTGCTTACACCACCAACCAAAATTAGTTTTAAGGAAAAAAGGAATGTGAGAGGTGATCTGTTGATCTTTTGGCAGCAATATAAGATGACCGAGGTTTAAAATGAACCAGTTATGTCCATCATAGGGATAAAAGGAGTCTGCGAAAGTATGAACTTGGCTTATTTCAATTTCCTTTTTGTTTTCCCTGAATCAAACCATGGCATGAGAAGGACAACTTGGGGAATTTCAATCAAACCTGTTGTGTTTTCTGATTGCTTTACAAATGGGAAGTCAGTCCTATTATGTCATACTGTCTGTGCAATGTGGGGTTGAACTGATACTTGATAGTCCTGATCTAGGCATTTGGTTAAATTTGAGTTATACATTTTAGGTCCAGCTATCTATTATGTCAGTTTATAAGTCGGTTTGAAGGTCATCTATGAATGGGTACCATGTTGCTCCTTTGATAAATGGGATTCAGTGTCTGAATTGCCATAAGTTTGGTTCTAACTTATTCTATCTGTGAGATAAGCTTTAGGGCAATTACTTAAACCACATCCTTACATTATTTGAATGATTCTGGAAAAGAATTCTCATATGAACTTACTATCCCATCTTTATTGAAAGGCATTCAGTAGCATACTTATGTGCAGGAATCTTCTATATCTCAATGGGTGATTTAACTTGACTCATCTAGTCTCCTTACTTGTATTTTTTGACCTCCCCGCCTCTTTTGAGCATAAATTGGCTTCAATCATATCTATGAAATTGTGATGTGTAGCTTAGTTGTTGTTTGGTGTTATGTAGAATCAAAATTATGATGTACATTTTAATTTCTTAACTGGACATCTGTGTATTCATGTTATACATCCCTGCCCTCTTGTGATATATTTCCCTTATGTGAGACTATATAACCTGAATATACTGATAAATAGACAAGGGTATACATGTATTCCGTATGCCTCGAGTATATAGGATGTATACCTGTTAAATATTAAGGTATATTCAATTTATATAAGGCTAACTTTTATAGCTTTGACATACTATATGATGTATCAACTCTTCTTCTGTTACACCTCGAAAAAAAAAATTGCGTCGTTTGCGTTGTAAGTAAACTAACGTAAGCTCGGAGAGGTCATGGAAACCTTATAAGGCTAATGAATACTCTTACCAAGTGTTAAGCAAGTATCTAAAGGTTCCGGAATCAAGCAAATCGAAGAAAATAAGTTTGTCAAAAATTTGAAAAAAAAAAGTTGACAGAATTTTCGGTCAACTTTGGAGGGGTATATCTCCTAGTATATTAGGAGTTTTAAGGTGTTTCAAAAGCCTAAAATTTCGTCGAGTCTAGTTTCCAATGCAACAAATCGCTCGTCGATACGACATCAGAGTAGAGAATTATGGACGTTACAAGTTAGGCTGATAGAGCAGAAACGCGTGCTACAGTTACTGCAATAGTAACCGACTTGCTACAGTGCTGCTACAGTGACCCGACCCGAATTTAGAAGCTTATAAAAGGGGAAAACCCCATTTTTTTTAACCAAAAATCAGATTTTAGGCCCAGCACACACAAAGGGCAATTATGTCATAAAAAGTTGAGGGTTTGAAGTGATTTTGGTTAACCGAGGCTCGGGAAGCGTATAGTTATGGTTCTAGTATTGTTTTGCGGTGGATTTTGGCGTGAATTCAAAATGGATATTGAAGATATTACTGTCTTAACAAGAATAAGGTATGAATCTCTCCTTATTAATATTACTTTTGGTTTATTCACGAAGATAAAGTTGTTAAATAACCGTATAGCGGGTTGGTTAGTTGTGGAAATTGGAAAACGTCGTGAGGAATGTTTAATGATACATAATGGTGTTAGAAATGATGTTATGGATGTTGGTATTGTTGTTGTTTGTTGAATTATGATTTCGGGCTAGGCATATAAACAGGGGGGAGATGTTGCCCGAATTTTGGCAATTCTAGAAAGATTTATTTGAAGGACTAAGACAAACATATAAAGGTAAGTCTAACAATAGTATAAATTTTCTTGAATATAGATTTACTAGCCTGGGAGGACAAGGGTTGAGTAGTTAAAGTTAAGGCGACCAAAAAGGTATGTTAAGGTTAAACCTTTCTTTCTAAAGGCATGATTCCTTCCCTATGAGCCTACATATGTTTTCCATAACATTCCTATTCCCAAAAGTCAGAAGTTCATAATTCTTAGAGTTTCTTATGATGCTAAAGATAAATATGCTCCATGATGATAATGATGATGATGATGATGATGGTTCCATTTCTAGAAATTCCAAAGCTTATGATTTTAATGCTATTATGAGATTATTGAGTTTATTTCATGATTTTCTTGAATTGCTCATTGTTGTTGATCTCACCTTATGAATTGTTCCTTCGAGGTGAGATATAGCGATGATGATTATTCCATAATATAAATCGGAAGTTACCGACCTTACGTCACTCCGATAGAGTTGTAGCTTTTAGTTGGGTTATATAAGATGATAGAACGACAAAATGAATAACTAGTGTACATGTTGTTTACAGGATATTATGTTGCCTTTAAGTTATCATTATATGTTTGTATATGCCTGGCCTATGATCCACGGAGTTACTACCTGGCCTATGAGCCACAGAGTTATTGCTTGGCCTATGAGCCACGGAGTTATTACCGGGCCTATGAGCCATGGAGTTATTACCTGACCTACAGGTCATGGAGTTATTAGCTAACCTACGGGTCATGGAGTTGATTATACCTGGCCTACGAGTCATGGAGTTATCTATGCCTGACCTTCGAGTCATGGAGTTATCTATGCCTGACTTTCGAGTCACGGAGTTATATCTATAGAATTATGTTATCTTGCTTCAGATGAGAGGCAACGCAGGTAGAGTACCTCCAGATGCTTTCTTGAGATATCCAGAGTGCAGTTTGTTATTTCATTTTGGTTGTTGTCTTGCCTTACATACTCGGTACATTATTTTGTACTGACGTCCCATTTGCTTGGGGTCTTTGCGTTCATGCCCGCGAGTTCGGGTAGTCGGACGGACGATCCGGCTCGCAGGCCTTCCACTCAGTCGCGGTCAGTGCGCTCCACTTGGTCCGGAGCTGCAGTCCCTTCTTGGTATGCTATTTTGACATGTATATACGGATATGACGGGCTATGTCCTGTCCTTCCAACAGCTCATGTTTCCTAGAGGTCTGTGGACAGTTGTACGTTGTTGGGGATGTTATGTAGCCTTGTTGGTTGTCATTCTGTTGTGCAGCATTCATGGCAGCCTCGTCGGCTTGCTCAGTTGTGTGTGTGTATATATATATATATCCAGATTACAACCTCGCCGGCTTGTTAGTAATATTTGTGTGCAGGTAGGCCTTATTGGTTTAAGTCGGGGGTTACTCCCAGAGTTGCAGATTTAGAGTGGTTCGCTCGGGCCTAGACGGGCATCGAGTGCCAGTCACGCCACTCCAGATTTGGGGCGTGACAAACTTGGTATCAGAGCAGTTCTGTCCTAGGGTTGTCTACAGACCGTGTCCAGTAGAGTCTTGTTTATGGGTGTGAAGCGCGCCACACTTATAAACAAGAGGCTGCAGGGCATTTAGGAACCATTGACCTTTCCTTTCTATCTTAGATCGTGCGATAGAGCCAGCGTCTAGGAAAGATCGCTTCTGACACTCTTTTCTTGTAGGGGAGAAAAGATTGGTAGAGATGAAGAGATCGGCCTCAGACAGTGGGGGTGCCAAGAAGACCCCTAGAGTGGATTCAGGACCACAGATTCCGGGATCGAGCAGGAGGAGTCCGAGCAGGGGGAGCCTTAGCTATTCCCTCGAGACAGATCCCTCTGAGAACCCTGCGACAATTCCCCCAGAGTTTTTGACTTCTATGGAGGAGGATCCATCGGAGGACTGCTATGACACGGACCCGTCTGAGGGTTCATATGGGACTCCAGAGGAGGAGATTTTCGAGACTGTACTAGAGTTGACTCCCCCAGCTGCTCCTATGGCAGAGCACTATGTCAGGCCAGCTATGCCTGAGAGTGTTACTGATTATTCTAGCCCATTATCTTGGCCGTCAGTAAACCAGGAGCTGCCCGAATATCCGTATCCCTCGGACTCAGATGAGAGAGATGAGGAGGGCCAGACTAGCAGATGGCGGGAGGACAATGAAGAGGACACTTCACTTTACAGCCCTCTAGACCAAGAGCAGGACATGCTGGCTACAGGTATATGGGTCTTTTATTGAAATTTCTTATGTGTGTACAATTATTGCAGGATATCATTAATAGGTGACAAATGGGAGTTTTAGAGGAATCGATAACCAAAATACTTATGGATAACTGCGACTAAGATGTTTTGGCCCTACTAGGAATCTTAAATTTAGGAATGGAAGACAGTCGTGTGTTGATCGATGGTTATTATTAAGAGTTTTGAAGGCTAAACTAGCATTTGCTCGATCAGGAAAGTAAGGGATCTTTCCAATCCGGAGGGAGATGCATTATAGGAATTTTATTGGGATCCGTTAGAAGTTTAACTTGTTCTAGGTCATGCGATAAAGGTCACGCAGCAGGGTGGATGTCATCATACCAGCATTAACGCACCGGATCCCATTAGGACTCCAAAGTTAAGCGTGCCGGGGTGAGAGTAATACTAGGATGGGTGACCCCCTGGGAAGTGTACTAAGAGTCCTACCAATTCGGACATAAGAGAAGGATGAGGGACTAGAATAGCTTGAGGGAAATCAGAAGCGTGTGAAACTCACGGTTGGAAACCCCAAATGATTGTGAGAGATAAGGCGGACCGGCTTGGCAAAGAGAGAGAAGACGTATTATAGCTACAGAACTAGGACGAGTTTAAAATAGTATTGGGAATATTTTGTAAGTTTTTTTTTTTTTAAATTAAGGTCAGTGAGCAGGGCCCACTAACTATTTTAGTAGGAAAAGACAAATAATTCAAAAGTAAAACAAAACCAAAAAACAAAAAACTATCTGAAAGTCCTAGAAAGGAAATGAAAAGGAAAGCATAGTTCCTAATAATGGCGATGTGGATCATTCTCTGTGCAATCTTCTCCTCCCACATCAATCTTGATTTTGTTCCATCTCCAAATGTCTCATAGGTAAGTATTCTTTGGTATTTTTTGTTCCCCGCTTTGGATTCCTTCATTTGGGCATTCGCCCAATCTCGTTCAGCAGTTCTGAGCTTTTGGGGTTGTTCCAGTTGGGTTTCGTCCTTCTCTTTCACAAATCTGTGGTGGTTGTGTTGAATTTGTTGCTTTCCCCGAGGTATGATTCTGCTGCTGCTTGTGTATTTTTGTGATTTGCTCTTTCCTGTTGATGTTGTTTGTACTTAATTTTGCTGCTGTTGCGCTGGTTCCCATGTTTTTTGTTCGTAATTTTGGCCCATCTCAACTGATATTTGATTTGTATGCTTGAATCTTGTGCTTTTGTTCAATGTACCTTTTTTGCCCTTTTTCAATTAGGAGAGGTATATACGATATTCTATGTGTCGTCAATCAGTTTGCGTGCCCCGATAATCGATGTTGTGATGTGTTAATGGTGCTAATTGAACAGGGTATTGAAGTTCAAGTGGTAAGTGTTACAGGGCGAGGTGACATTAGTCTCTCTAAAATTAAAGTTGGATAATCCTGATGTAATCACATCAGGGAAAAGGGAGAAAGTGAGTATACAATGGTAAGAAGATTAGGATGCCCTGAGGAGAGGAGAGGTGTAAGCAACGGAGGTATGTTGCAAAAAAAAAAAAAAAGGTTAACTCAAGCTTCAAGATAGGAATCTTTAAGGTACGTACAACGGCAAAGAACCATTCGGATGAATCTCGAAAGTAAGTATACGGAAAGAATGGAGTATGTAGTATGGAACGGAAGACGAATGTAAAGGGTTCGAAACCAGATTCTGATAAGTGGGACTAAAGGGCAGTAACAACGAATAAGGATGTGAACTGGGAGGAAATAAGCAGGTTTTGTGAAAAAATGCCAAGGGATTTTCGGCTTTTGAGGGGCAGTCGAAGACATAAATGTGCAACCATACTGACATGATTACCTCGGAAACGGGAAAGCCTTTCTAAAAGATGATTTAGCAATAGAACGGATTTGCATTTCGGAAAGGATATTTTATGAATTTCAGGGACAATACCATAAAAATTGCAAGTGGAGAAGAGTGCTTCAGAGGAAAGGGACTCAAGGAAGGTCCTGAGGATGAAAGTAAGAAAAGTACACTAATGGATTGATTAAAGAAAATCGAACAATCACCAAGGACAGGAGAAAGAATAATAAGTAAACAAGTCTGGCCAAAAGGCAAAACATCAGTAACATAGGATAAGAACCTTGATGAGTAATACAAAGATTCGATTATAAAGGAAATAGAACGATACACGGGGGATATGCATAAATATGAACCAGCTGTAGTGTTAGAAAGGAAGATGAAGACTCGACGAAAGAAGAAAGAAAAGGGTGTACTTTGTAAGGATTTCATGATAAGAACAAGAAGCGGCAGAACACTGGAAGAATTATGATGCATAGCTGTAATGCAAACAAGTAGTTAAGCAGAATTACAGGACAAATGAGCTAAGCGAATGAAAGGATGACACGTAGGAATAGATGGTATGGAATATTAGCCTTTAATGGTATAATATAGATGTAAACCAGAAGTGGGAACCCAGGGCAAGAAGAATCTAGAAGGTATTACGAAGATAATCGTGGAAAAATAGCTAGGGATTAAAGGAGCGAGGTATCATCGGACATTCTACAGAGGGCTTAATGAATTTCGCTGTCCCTATTAATTCATCAGCCCAGGGAATTATTAGTCACGAAAGATAGAAGTGAAAAGGCGATAAGGGAGGAATCCGCATTGGATATGATATGTATGAACATTTTGATCTGATACAAGGCTTCAACTAGCAGAAAGGGAAATAAGTCAAACGGTGTGATGAAAGGAACTCCGGCATTATAAGGAACTGAGGGGTAGAAGGATTGTTAAGGTCAGCCAGGTGATTATAAAAAATGATTAATATTCAAAGGTTACTGATGCATAAGAACATCCTTAAAAGGGGAGGGGGAGGGGGGGTGGAGCAGATTTAGTCTTGAAATGAATTATGACCTTCCCAAAAATTCCAAAGAAAGAAATGTGTTAGTTTGAAAAAGCCAAAGTTCGAGAATGTATCAGGAGAAAACAAAAATGGATTGAAAAATAAGTATATTATGGGGCAGGTATGAGAAAGAAAGTATGATAGGAAAATAAGGGGAATTAATGAGTCAAAGAAAATGATGTGAGATATGATGTTTCTAGACCGTGATTCGAATCCCTCGTACCGGGGAAATTGTACCGCACCCTGATACGCGGTGACATGTCCTAAAGAGCGACAAGGAGAGTAAGAACGGTCTCCAAGTTAATTACCGAGAGGATGGTGAAAAGGATGATGAATATAAAGGACACTTTAGGTTACAACAAAAAGGAATCTTAGTATCGGAAGGAGTAAAAATCCAACAAAAGGAATAATGATAGGAGGCTTGGCGATCTCCACGAGAGAGGGACTGATGTTTTATAATAGAAAGATAGCGATTATTAGGAGATTGGAAAGTATCTCACGAGTCGCTAACCATACCGAATATAAGAGTGTATATTATGGAACTATATGAACCATCAACATGAGGTTATGTCCAACAACATGGTATAAAGGCAACAATGGAAAGCTAACGAAGAATAACAACTAGCTAAGTAATCACCAGTATAAGGGAGTCAAAGATAAGTATACTGATGTTGGGAGGAAGTTTTGGTAAAGTGAGAATTTGCCTTATCTCTATAATTATAAATTTATACTGTAGGATTTGAGGAAAGGAAATTAAAGGAAGAGTTTTGATAGGAGCTCGAAGATGTTCTGGGTTATGAATTAGTTGAACTATGATTATTAGCTTATTATAAGCATAACCCTACTACGAGGAATAATAAAGATGGTGAGGAAGCGTTACGTATGTACGTACTTAAGAGATTGTGTTGAGGATATTGTTATAGCTGATCTTGGAAAAGAATTGGGATGGATAGCTTGAGAAACATAACCGTTAAGAGTAGGGACTTATTAGTAATAAAGTACTGTGGGGAGTCAGTGTAAGTGGAATTACGATGAAGTTGTAAGGGATCAGAGAGCCTAACCAATGAATTACAAGAAGACAATATAGTGCGTACAAAAAATCAATGAGTATAAGAAGGGATAGCTCGAGGCAGCATCGAAGGAGTAAACAGGGGAGTTGCCCACTAATAGGGAAATAAAAAGCGAGAAAAAGAGAGTATTCGCAGGATGGCGAGTAGCCGTGAAATAATAAGGCAAAATTACTATAATGGGAACATATCGAGATCGGGATACTAGTTGATTTTTGATTATGTACATGAGAACAAAAGAGCTCCATCCAGTGACACCATTATCCTCAGGTATGTGATGCTTCTTTGAATGATTTCTTGGTCGTGTGTGGCCAACATGGGTATTGATGTTGTAACCCTGTGAGACATTGCATATTTTGGCTTGTTGTGACAGGATGGTAGTGGTACAATTGCAAGGGAAACTCTGGCAAAATTTTTGTAGAAATCCCTAAGAGCTTAACATTTGAGGACGAATGTTCCTACGGGGGGAGGAATGTTACACCTCAAAAAAAAAAAAATTACGTTGTTTGCATTGTAAGTAAACTAACGTAAGCTCAGAGAGGTCATGGAACCGTTATAAGGCTAATGAATACTCTTACCAAGTGTTAAGCAAGTATCTAAAGGTTCCGGGATCAAGCAAATCGAAGAAAATAAGTTTGGCGAAAATTTGGAAAAAAAAGTTGGCAGACTTTTGGGTTAATTTTGGAGGGTATATCTCCTAGTATATTAGGAGTTTTAAGGGGTTTCAAAAGCCTAAATTGAAATTTGTCGAGTCTAGTTTCCAACACAATAAACCTCTCGTCGATACGACATCGGAGTAGAGAATTATGAACGTTACAAGTTAGGGCGACGAGCAGAACGCGTGCTACAAGAATCGCCACAAGAATCCGACTTGCTGCAAGGTCTGCTACAATCGCTCGACCTGAATTTAGAACCTTATAAAAGGGGGTAAAAAATCAGATTTTAGGCTCAGCACACACAAAGGGAAATTATGTCATAAAAAGTTGAGGGTTTGAAGTGATTTTGGTGAACCGAGGCTCGAGAAGCGTATAGTTATGGTTCTAGTATTGTTTTGCGGTGGATTTTGGCGTGAATTCAAAGTGGATATTGAAGATATTGCTGTCTTAACAAGAATAAGGTATGAATCTCTCCTTATTAATATTACTTTTGGTTTATTCACGAAGATAAAGTCGTTAAATAATCGTATAGCGGGTTGATTAGTTGTGGAAATTGGAAAACGTCGTGAGTAATGTTTAATGATACATAATGGTGTTAGAAATGATGTTATGGATGTTGGTATTGTTGTTGTTTGTTGAATTATGATTTCGGGCTAGGCATATAAACAGGGGAAATGCTACCCGAATTTCGGCAATTCTAGAAAGATTTATTTGAAAGATTAAGACAAGCGTATAAAGGTGAGTCTAACAGTGGTATAAATTTTCTTGAATATAGATTTACAAGCCTGGGAGGACAAGCGTTGAGTAGTTAAATTTAAGGCGACCAAAAAGGTATGTTAAGGTTAAACCTTTTCTTTCTAAAGGCATGATTCCTTCCCTATGAGCCTACATATGTGTTCCATAACATTCTTATTCCCAAAAGTTAGAAGTTCATGATTCTTAGAGTTTCTTATGATGCTAAAGATAAGTATGTTCCATGATGATAATGATGATGATGATGGTTCCATTTCTAGAAATTCCAAAGCTTATGATTTTAATGCTATGATGAGATTATTGAGTTTATTTCATGATTTTCTTGAATTGCTCATTATTGTTGATCTCACCTAATGAATTGTTCGTTCGAGGTGAGATATAGCGATGATGATTATTTCATAATATAAATCGGAGGTTACCGACCTTACGTCACTCCGATAGAGTTGTAGCTTTTAGTTGGGTTATATAAGATGATAGAACGACAAAAGGAATAACTAGTGTACATGTTGTTTACAGGCTATTATGTTGCCTTTAAGTTATCATTATATGTTTGTATACGCCTGGCCTATGATCCACAGAGTTATTACCTGGCCTATGAGCCACGGAGTTATTGCCTGGCCTATGAGCCACGGAATTATTGCCTGTTCTATGAGCCACGGAGTTATTACCTGGCCTACGGGTCATGGAGTTATTACCTGACCTACGGGTCATGGAGTTGATTATACCTGGCCTATAAGTCATGGAGTTATCTATGCCTAACCTTCAAGT
Organism: Lycium ferocissimum; assembly: GCF_029784015.1. Lineage (NCBI taxonomy): Eukaryota > Viridiplantae > Streptophyta > Magnoliopsida > Solanales > Solanaceae > Lycium > Lycium ferocissimum. Next base: position 61,154,434 of record NC_081351.1, read on the forward strand.
CACGGAGTTATATCTATAGAATTATGTTATCTTGCCTCAGATGAGAGGCAACGCAGGTAGAGTACCTCCAGATGCTTTCTTGAGATATCCAGAGTGCAGTTTGTTATTTCATTTCGGTTGTTGTCTTGCCTTACATACTCGGTACATTATTTTGTACTGACGTCCCATTTGCTTGGGGGCGCTGCGTTTATGCCCGCAGCTTCAGGTAGTCGGACAAACGATCCAGCTCAATAGGCCTTCCACTCAACCGTGGTCAGTGCGCTCCACTTGGTCCCGAGCTGCAGTCCCTTCTTGGTGTGCTACTTTGACATGTATAGACGGATATGATGGGGCCATGTCCTGTCCTTGCTACAGTTTATGTTTCCTAGAGGTCTGTGGACAGTTGTACGTTGTTGGGGATGTTATGTAGCCTTGTCGGCTCTCATTTTGTTGTGCAGCATTCATGGCAGCCTCGTCGGCTTGCTCAATTGTGTAGTTATATTTGGGTGTATGCCCAGTTCAGAAAAGATGATCAGTATATATATATATATATATATATCCAAGATTACAGCCTCGCCGGCTTGTTGGTAATGTTTATGTGCAGGTAGGCCTTATTGGTTTAAGTCGGGGGTTACTCCCAGAGTTGCAGATTTAGAGTGGTTCGCTCGGGCCTAGGCAGGCATCGAGTGCCGGTCACGCCACTCCAGATTTGGGGCGGGACATCTTCTTTCTTTTTTCTTTCTTCTGGGGCTGATATATTATAATATACCACAAGATATACAGAGGTATACACCCATAGGTGTGCTATGATATACGAGAGTGTATATCATGTATATCCATGGTATATGAGAAATATATTGGGTTGGGTTATTGCTTGTTTGGGCTGGAGTGTTTCTTCTTTTATTTGTTCTCCATCCAAAATAGTATTTGGGCCTGCTGTGAGGGTAATGAATGTTTTTCGTATACATTTAATGTATAAATACTATCCAAATGTGTTAGGTAGTATACTTATGAGAACTCTCACATCGAGTCAAAACATAACGTGAAGGCCCAACCATGGGTAAAAATGGTCCACATTTTAGCTGGTGGGCTTTGTTAAACCCACCAGCCCGTATTGTATAAAACTTACTTGTATTATTGAAACCCATAGTTAGAACTTAGTTGAAATAGGCAAACAATATTGATATCGTTAGAACGAATAGGAACCGGAACACTTTTAATTTGGACCCAACGATAAATATAATGAAGGATACTTCTTTGTGAGATAAAAAATGAAATAAATTTCTTCTTTCTTTTACATAGAATGAAAAATGGAAAAACAGTAGTATATATTTTTTAGGAAATCAACTTTGTTCAAATTGGAGATTTTTAAAAAGAGTTTGCTTCAAGAAAAAGTTTATTTGGGAGGAAGATTACAATTGGTTTAGATGGTTTTCTTTTCTAAAGTACAAATATTTTGGGCTTGGCCCACCTTAAGGTTGAATAAACGAAAAAGGGTATTTTTACTTCAAGTTTTAAGTAAAGGAAAGGGATTCAAATAAGAATGTGGTTGACCTATTCTTTGAAAAGAATAAAAAATAATACATACAACTTTCCTTTCAAAGGTATTCGTTTTTCAAAAGGGATAAATTTGATATGCGATATTATGGAATATTTAAAGGGATATACACTTGAAACCTCTTAAAACTTATAAGGACAAACGAATTACAACACTTTGGACCAAAATAAAGTCGAACTTTACTTAAGGGAAATCATAAGTGTGTTTTTAGTCCAGAAAGTAAAGTAAACTATTTGAAACCTTATTTGTATTTTTTAAAAGACTCAACCCTTTGAAAAGAAATAAAAAGGACTTCATTTTCACGAAAATCATTTTGATATGCCATGACTTCATATATACAATTTTAAACCATTTTAGGAAAATAATTACTAAAACCAAACTTTGAAATTCAAAGGCCAACTGCATTCTACGGATTTTTAATACTGGGGTGCCTAACACCTTCCTCGGGAAATCACCTTAACCCTTACCCCAACTCTGGTACTAAAAAAGGTCTTTGTTTTCTTAAATAAATGCCTTAAAATTGGATTCCTAACTTCCCATGTATAAATTAGGTGGCGACTCTTAAAAACAAGTAAATCCAAAAGAATCCACAATTATGAAGTAGCTTTTATGCCTCGCGTAAAAGTGAACCATAACAGTAGCCCCTAGGTGAATGGAATACTTTGAACTATCCTCCCTCCTCCATGATCAATCGAGTCAAGTCACCCACTCTAGGAACACAATCCGACCCTTGATCCTCAAAACCCCATCACCATCAAGAATCACCTCCTTAGCCTAACCTTGTACCACATTGTCATGAATCTTACACAACTTCACATCGTCGAACTGCTATTCCCTAATATGCTCCGATAAGGAAGACCGTGCCTCCACACAAGCTAGAATCCTACCAAGCTCCGAAATGTTAAGTCTCACGAAAGGATTAGCCAAAGACCGAACATCTATAAAAAAGGCCCTCCCCCACATGAAACAATGCTAGACTACCAATACTCACCGCCTTCCGACTCAAGGCATCTGCCACTACATTGGCCTTGCCCGGGTGGTAAAGAATAGTAATGTCATAATTCTTGAGAAACTCCAACCACCTACGTTAGATCAACTTAGGGTCCTTCTGATTGAATATGTACTGAAGACTATAATGATTCGTGAATACCTCTCAATGCACTCTGTACCAATAATACCTCTAAATTTTCAAGGCGAACACTACCGCCGCCAACTCCAAGTCATGAGTGAGGCAGTTCTTCTCATGTATCTTCAATTGACTCGAAGCATCGATCATCACTTTTCCTTTTTGCATCAACGCACAACCCAGGCCCACTCCTGAAGCATCACAATAAATCGTAAAGCTCTCTCCTTCTATAGGTAAGGTCAAAATCGAGCGGTACTCAACAAAGTCTTGAGCCTTTGAAAGCTTGCCACACACTCATCGGACTAATGAAATGCCACTTCCGTCTGAGTCAGTATAGTCAACGATTATGCAATGGTTGAAAATCCCTCCACAAAACGCCGATAGTAGCCTGCGAGACATATGAAACTCCGAACCTTAGTTACCGAAGCAGGTCTACTCTAATCTTGAACCACCTCAATCTTCTTGGGATCTATCATAATACCATCCTTAGTCACCACGTGCCCCAAGAATTGCACCGAACTAAGCCAAAAATTACACTTCAAAAACCTAGCATAAAGCTGCTTTTCCTTTAGAATCCCAAACAAACAATCATCAAATATTTCTCGTGCTCCTCTCGACAACTGGAGTATATTAAGATGTCGTCAATGAACATGAAACAAAGGAATCCAAGTAGGGTTTGAATACCCGTTCATCAAATCCATAAAGGCTGTGGGGGGTATTAGTCAACCTAAATGACATCACCAAGACCTCATAATGCCCTTATCGCATCCGGAAAGCTGTCTTAGGAACATCCTTTGCCCTAAGCTGATCCAACAAGTCATCAATGTATGGTATCGTACACTTGTTGTAGTCACCTCGTTAAACTATCGATAGTCAATACACATTCGTATAGATCAGTCCTTCTTTTTCACAATTAGTACGAGAGCACCCCAAAGAGAAACACTTGGTCAAATGAATCCTTTACTTTCAACTCCTTCCACTCGGCTGACACTATCCAATATGGCAGGAGAGAAATGGGCTGATTGCCTAACTCTAAGTCAATACAGAAATTGATGTCGCAATTGGGTGGAACACTTGGAAGATCCGTCAGGAAACACTTCTGAAAACTCTCTTACCACCGGAATTGTAACGACCCGTTTAGTCGTTTGAGCTTTTAGACTTTTTTTTGTTTTGCAAAATACCCTTTCTTAGTTTCATTTCAGAGTTATGACAAACGAGGATGGGTGATATGGTTCGCGAGGCAATCGAGTGGGTTTTGGTTGATTTTGATGATTTTAGAGATTTCTAAGTTGAAGAAATGGAAAGAGTTGACCAAAGTAAACATCGGGGGTAATCTGGTCATTTTTGAAGTTTCGTCGATTCCATTAGGTGGCGAACTTCATTTATGACTTAATTGAACTTTTGGTTTAGGTCCCGAGGCATTCGGTGCGATTTGGGTCTTTGGTTGAAATTATAAGTTTTGGGATGTTTTGGAGTTCACCGTGGTCAACATCTGGTCAAGACGACCTGTTTTGGTAAATCCGAGTGTGCGACGAAGTTTATAGCGTCGTTTATACTCTGTTTTCATATTTGGTTTCTAATGATCCTTCTACCATCCAACCTTCGATCATTACTGAATTTCATCATAGAAATCATGCTTTTGGTCATAGAAATTGGGGTTTTCGATGGAAATGTGTTTTCAAGTAATTTATTGAATTGAAGATCGATTTGTGAATGGATTTCAAAGATTTTTAAGATTCTTACTAATTAGACTACGGGTGAACTATTCCTAAAGTAGAATTTCCAATTCAATCCATGATTCTAATTATGAGAATAAGTGGTTATCCATAAATTGGGGTTAAGATAAATTTAATGAAATTGAAGGCCAAATTGTGATTACTTTTCCATGAAATTTTGGGCTTTTACTAACTAGACTATGGGTAACATGTTTCTAAGTTCAATTGCTAGTTTTACCCTTGGGGCTCGGGTTTGAATATTTTTGGACCATTTGGGGGTTCCGAACTCAATATAGCAATATGGGTGTTTTGGGTTCGTATGACCTTGTAGAATACTAATTTGACTATGATGACCTTGATTTCATAATAAATTGACCATTTTGACCTTCGGGGTTTGGAACGGGGCTTTAGTTTGACTTTTTCGAACCCAAATTATTTTATGGCAATATGGGTACCTATATAATCACATTTTAATGTAGATTTCATGTTCGATAGACTTTGATCATTCAAAAGCACTTTGAAAAGGAAAGGCGTTGGCGTGAGGGTTGTGGCACCTGTTCGGCCTTGAGGTTGGTTACGATTTATCTTAGACTCCAATTGGAGGGCATATAAATATTGAAGGGGTATTGGGCATGATGGGAGTCCCACCTTAGTGACTGTGATGAGCACTTGGGTCGGTACCGATATAATTGTGTGGGTTTTTGTTGTAATAGAAATTTGAGATGGCGCAATACATATTAGGGCCTTCGGGCATGGTTGTGGTGCTAAATCCAGTGGTTTGATATGATTATTTTTTATGTGGGTCATGAGAGCCATGTTGATAAATACTTACAATTATTTGAAGTTGTTTACCTCATCACTCCATGACTTGCATAAACTGTGAAAGAATGATCCATCTTGGTACTTGAGTTGAAGTAGTTGAGAGTCCATGATACACTTGTGTTGATCCATTTTTACAATATGACATATGGTACTTGATATTGTTACATACATGCATCCATTCATACATATTGATAGATGTGTTGAAAGAGGTAAGATTGAGGTTTACACCTCATGATGATATTTTGAATCGGGTTGCACGCCGCAACATAGGATGGGGTTGCACGCCACAACAGGTAAATGGACCTAGCGAGTCCCCCATGGGTCATGACTAAGTGGCAAAGCCAGTAGATATGTGTACCGGGTTTGATATTGGCCAATGCATTGCATCCATTCATCCATCATTCTCTTATCTTCTTATGTGATTTCATGCCATATATGCCTTACATGATATAAAGAAGGAATGTCTATGGTTTTACTTGCTTGAGATGAAAGAAAGATAGAATCTGTTGGCTTTCCTTGACTTAAAAGATAGAAAGGTTGAATTCTTATAAGTATATGAGCCTTAATCAAGGAAAGATTAAACCTTTATCACTATAACTGCTCTAAATAATATATCAATTTGTCTCTTATTCTTCTTATATGATACGTGCTTGGTTGTTTTAGTGTAGCATATGATTCAATTGTGCATAGTGGTGAAGTTAAGTTAAACTGATGCATTGAGTGTATGACTTCAATCATTATATTATGTATTTGTGTTCCCTTTGTTGTCGACCTATGATACCAATGAGTACTAGTGGTTGTACTCATACTACTCTTGAGCATCTTTATTTGGATACAGATAGTGATCATGTTCCAGTTCTAGGCCTCGTGGTTGATTCCCAAGGTAGTCCATTGGAGATCAGGGTGAACCATCAGTCCTATCAGCAACCTTGGACCTCTCTCTATATTTATTTTTGTCTTTGTTTCCTTTCCAGAAAGATGTTACTTATCAATATTATGTTTTGTAACACTTATTAGAGGCACTTGTACAAATCAAGTCAGGTTTTGGAATTTTAATGATTAAATATTTTCGCACTTATTATATGTATAAAGATCATTGAGTGGTACTTTTATCGTGTTTATTTCCGCTTATTATTAAAATGATTAAGGATTTGGGGATGGTCCACCCACTGGGGGGATAGTGTAGGTGCCATCATGATCCATGAAATGGGTTGTGAAAAGTTAGTATCAGAGCTCTAGGTTCTAGTCTCACGAGTACAAGAGCAATGTCTATTAAAGTCTTGCAGATTGGTACGTAGACGTCCGTACCCATCCTCGGGAGGCTATAGGACATTTAGGAAACATACATTCTTTCATTCTCATCTTGTGAGTTTATCCAAATTTGTATCTTAACTTCTTTGTCTTATTCTCTCACCGACAGTGGGAACACATTCTTAAATTAGCACTCAAATAGCTTGATATGATATGGTGTGGTATGGTACAAGATATATCATCCTGATACGGACGCGTGAGCAAGTTCAGTTTTCAACTATGATTGAGACTCTGTAGTTAGTATGGGAAAGTGGAGTGATAATACAGAGGACTACATGATCTCCATTTCTTTGACGGTTGCTCGAAAGTTGAGGAACAAAAATTACGATTTAGCAAGGATGATTTGCTCGAGGTATGATTAGAGTGGGAAAGCTTCAAAGATCGTCCCAAAGATATTATGATCGGGTGTGGCACGAATGTATCAATGGCAAGTCAACAATCCAAAGAATGAAAGAGTATAGATATTGGTATCTTAAGACAAGTGTAAGCTTAGGGAGGATCTTTTGATTTGACAAGAGAAAAATGACCATGTTAATACAGCGAAAAGAAGTTGAGGATGATGATATGAAAGGCAACCTTTTGTGATACCGTGTGAGGGTAAAAGTTTCTTTAAGAATGATTGTAAAGGGTCTTATGTTGTCTTATGGGACATAGACGTAAGGAATAAAAATTGGTAATGGATCAATCTCTATTGTATGAAGGGAACAATTGGTATCTGACGTGCTCATCAGGATAGGGTTGCAAGATGTGTGAAGGGGTTTTTGGATTAGGTTATGGAAAGGTAAGTTGAGCTTTGGCATGATAGAATTTTGGTGATGGAGTAAGAACTAGTGGTTTGGGGGTTCCTAGAGGAAATGGCGATTTGCTTGGGATCACGTGGGGGAAGTTACTCGTGACGAGTGAATTTTATGGGAATAGGTGGTTGAGAATCTTCATTAAAGGGTGTGTTTGCAGGGTCATTTGGTGTCTCGGGGAGTGATAGGGAGGATATATTTTGGATTATGATTTTGTCAATTTTGGTGAGATATATTGCAGTTGTCGGATGGGAAAGGATGATAGGTGATACTAGCATGGAATCTTCCAAGGTTACAGTGTCAGAAGTGGGATAAGTCCTTAAGTAGTCATGGCATGAGACTATTCTATTTAGATAGTGGAGGTCTGTTCAAGAATTAGTTGGTGTGCTTAACTACATCATAGGCTGCTGGGAGCAATGATTGGTTAATGGGGATGACTCTAGCGATGGATAAATGTGGGTTTTATTACTGGAGGAGTCGGCAGTTGCACCTAAGTTCTGACAAGGGATGTGGGCATTGCATATGATTATTAATACTTGGCACATTTCTACACTTACTGGTAGTGTCACTCTATGGAATCAAAAAATGAAAGGGATAGTCGCACAATTTGTTGGAGGTTTTCCCGGTTTGGCAAAATATGGCAAGAGGTGGTTCCTCACAGGAAGGCATCGATTAAGGACCCTTAAGTAAGGTGTTGGAAAATAAGGATTAGTGGTAGATCAATGATGGGTTGAAACTGATTCAGGTTTTGAAGAGCATTCCGGGAATTGAGTTGAGGATCAGCTATGTCGGTTGAAACTAGGAAAGGTGAGTTCACTAGAGAACATTTGGGTATCGATGTCACGTCAGTAAACTCATTAGCCAAGATAGAAGAAGGATTCTTCCGTTAAGGGATTTTGGCCAGAGTACTTCAATGGAGCTAGATGAGCACATTAGTAGGATTGTGGGTACAGCAACTAAGGATTGCTCTACGGATCTTGGACCAGTTCAGTGGTGGTTTGTGGTATCGCATCAACGATAATTGATTGTTGTTGGAATAACCAGAGTTGATCGGTATTTTCTAGTGGAGAGAATACATGAAGAATGGTACATGTGATGTGCCGAATTTAAAGGAGTATTCAATTTTGAAGTTCAATTGAGGAAAGGGAACTCTCGGTTGTTTGAGTACGTGGCATACTATTATCTCCTGGGTTGGCTCAACTATTTTGCAATACTTATGCTATTGCGGTACACTCATGAGTGTGGTTGAGTGATGTTTGGTCAATAACGGTGGATGTGATTTTAAGTGGAATGCGAAAAATTGAGAAATTAAGATAAATACATGGTTGATCCAGAATCGGAAGGAGTAAATTACATTTTCGGAAAAGGAAAGGATTTGAATTCAAAGCAACGGGATTACTTGGATTAGGTAAGGATGATGGTGGTGTTGTTTTGGCGTCTTTCAGATAGGGTGTAATTGTTAAGTACACTTAAAGAAGGAAGTCTACGAAAAGTAAGTGTTAGGACGAAGTTCCATGGGGTTTTGCAATTGGCGACGAGTGAGGTGCAAAATTACAGGTGACTGACGAGACAAGATTGATAGAAAGGCGGCTTGCATTGTACCAAGAGGGGTAATTTCATAGCATTCTTGGATGAACGGGATAGAGTCAATTAATAAGAGGGGATCTTGGAAATCTTTTCAGTTTGAGAGTTAAAGTCATATTTTTTAAGGTGAGGTTGTGTTCGTGATAGTAAATTATGTTGAAGCGTTGCTGACTAGATAGCATAAGGGAGTATTTCAAATATTAAAAATTTCAGAGAAATTGCGCAAGGTATAGCTTCTCAATATTAGGTTGATTAGTTGGGTGAAATTCATCTTTTGGAGTCGAGGGTGACAACACATGATCAATTATTCACGAGAAAAGAGATGGAAGGGGTCACTACAGGCTTATGGAAGCTTACTTGTCAGTTGTAAATTTCGGAAGCAGTTCGGGTGATTATTGGTGACATTCTGGGGTTATACACTTTGCACTTAGTTAGAATTGTTCCTATAATGCTGAGTAGCCTATGAATACGTTACAGGAAATGTATGGCTGTTCGAGTATCCATTTTAGAGGATTCGATAGATTTTTCAATTCAGGATAGAGGTATGACAGGTTTACCGAGATTTATCAGAGTTTGCAAGTGGACTTGGTGATGTTTTACTGACGGCCGCTATTCAGATAGTTCAAATGGTCTACACTGGTATTTGGAGATGTATTGAAGAGGTACAATGATTATGGATATACTTGGGAAGATCAGTTAATTCTGTACAGATTTGGCACGGCAAGGTAATCACTGGGAGGGATGTGCATAGTATGTTTTTTGAAGGTTTAAGAGGGATTGGATGACGAGTGTCGGATCAGTAGCTTCGGCTCGACGAAACGAAACTGACAGATTTGGGACTAGTGCAATCAGCTTTGGACAAGATCAGTTTTGATGAAAATGCATAAAATTTGCTCAGACAAAGCAAGGATTCTTTTCTGGATAGAGTAAGTCATGATTTGTACTTGTGGCATGTGTCTATGTGTTTCTAAGGAACCTTGATGCAAAAGAAGACTTTGGAAGGTTTGAAAGAAGGATTAGTAGAATTAGAATATTTTACCGGTACAGATTGGGCAATGGTTTGTGGCTACAACTAAATGATGGTGGTAATTAGGGTGATATTCGTGGAATCAATCGATTGCGTATAGAGGTGTGGTTATATCAAATCAAGGAATTCAAACAGAGTTAGTTCAAATATACGAGGATCAGCTATGAAAGAAACAATTGGCATGGAGGAATGGAATTTGGGTCTTTGAGTTAAGTTAAAGAGCATTTTTGACTGCTACGGTGGATAAGCAGTGCTATCAGCAAAATTCATGTCGGTGGAGGCTCGCATGATGTTTATAATGGAGATTCCTTGAGTGCTCATCGATTTCTATACTTTTCCATATCGTTCGAGGACGAACGATTGTTTAATTGGTATCTGATGTAACGACACGTTAGGTCATTTTGAGCTTTTAGACTTCTTTCCCCAAAATATCCTTCCCGTAGTTTCATTTCAGAGTTTATGACTTGCGGGGATAGATGGCACGGTTCCTGGGGCAATCGGGCCAGTTTTGATCGGTTTTGATGATTTTAGAGATTTCTAAGTTGAAGAAATGGAAAGAGTTGACCAACATCAACATCGGGGGTAATCTTATCATTTTTGAAGTTTTATTGATTCCATTAGGTCCAGAACGTCATTTATGACTTCGTTGAGCTTTCGGTTCAGGTCCCGAGGCGTTCGTGTGTGATTTGGATCATTGGTTGAAATTATAAGCTTTGGGATGTTTTGGAGTTGACCGTGGTCAACCCCAGGACAAGACGACCTCTATTGGAAAATTCGAGTGCGCGAGCAAGTTCGTAGAGTCATTTATACTCAGTTTGCACATTTGGTTTGTGTCCGGGGGGTTCCTGATGAGTTTCGGGTGCTAAAATGAAGAGTTGAACATAGCTGATTTTTCTGGTAACTGGTGTGAGCGCGATCACGCTCAAGGTGTGCGATCGTGCGGGTTAATTTTTTCGGGTTGAGCTCAATTACACTGGGCCATCGTGATCGCTCTAATAAGGCTTCAGGTATTAAAATCGTGTAAAATCAGGATTTTTGGTCATTTTCACCATTGTTGGAGTTCTAGACCTCGGAATTGAGAGATTTTGGAAGGGTTCTTCAACATTCTTCATGGGGTAAGCTTCTAACGGTCCTTCTACAATTCTTCCATAGCTTATTACTAAATTTCATCATAGAAATCATGATTTTGGTCATAGAAATTGGGGTTTTCCATGGAAATGTGTTTTCAAGTAATTTATTGAATTGAAGATCGATTTGTGAATGGATTTCAAAGATTTTCGAGAATCTTACTAATTAGACTATGGGTAAACTATTCCTAACGTAGGATTTCTAATTCAATCCATGATTCTAGTTATGAAAATAATGGTTTTCCATAAATTGGGGTTTTGATAGATTAATGGAATTGAAGGCGAAATTGTACGTAGTTTTCCATGAAATTTAGGGCTGTGACTATCTAGACTATAGGTAACATGTTTCTAGATTCAATTTCCAGTTTTGCGCTTGGGATTCGGGTTTGAATACTTTGGGTCCATTTGGGGGTTCCGCCGCAATTACAGCAATATGGGTGTTGTGGGGTTTGTATGACCTTGTAGAATACTAATTTGACTATGATGACCTTGATTTTGCAATAAAGTGACCATTTTGACCTTCGGGGTTGGGAACGGGGCTTTAGGTTTACTTTTTCAAACGCAAATTCTTTTATGGCAAAATCACATTTTAACATAGATTTCATGTTTGATAGACTTCGATTGTTCAGAAGCACTCCAGAAAGGAAAGGAGTTGGCGTGAGGGTTCGTGGCACCTATTCGGCCTCGAGGTAGGTTACGGTTTATCTTAGACTCTGATTGGAAGGCATATATCCTTTATAAATATTGAAGAGGTATTAAGGCGTGAAGGGGTCCCACCTTAGCGACTGTGATGAGCACTTGGGTGGTACGGTGTAATTATATAGGTTGTTGTTGTTGTACATAGAAATTTTAGATGGGAAAATGCATAGTAAGGCCTTCGGCCATGGTTGTGGTGCTAAATCCCCTGGTTTGGTATGATTGCTTTTTATGTAGGCCATGAGAGCCACGTTGATTAATACTTGTAATTATTTGATGTCGTTTACCTCATCACTCCATGACTTGTATGAACCGTGAAAGAATGATTTATGTTGGTGCTTGAGTTGAAGTAGTTGAGAGTCCATGATACACTTGTGCTGATCCATTTTTACAATATGGCATATGGTACTTGATAATGTTACATACATGCATTCATTCATACATAGTGATGGATAAGTGGTGAAAGAGGTAAGATTATTTAGGATCGGGTTGCAAGCCACAACATCGGATCGGGTTGCATACCGCAACAGATATATAATCTATGGATCGGGTTACATGTAGTAAAATCGGGGATCAGGTTGCACGCCGCAACAGGGTATATGGACCTGGCGAGTCCCCCATGGGTCATGACTATGTGACAAAGCCCGTATCATATGTGTACCAGGTTTGGTATTGGCCAATGCATTGAATTCATGCATTTATTCATCCATCATTCTCTTATCTTCTTATGTAATTTCATGCCATATATGCCTTACATGATATAAAGAAGGAATGTCTATGGTTTTACTCACTTGAGATGAAAGAAAGATAGAATCTGTATGGCTTTCCTTGACTTAAAAGATGGAAAGGTTGAATTCTTATAAGTATATGAGCCTTAATCAAGAAAGATTGAATCTTTATCACTAAACTGCTCTAAATAATATATCAATTTGTCTCTTATTCTCCTTATATGATACATGCTTGGTTGTTTTAGTGCAGTATGTGATTCAATTGGGCATAGTGGTGAAGCTAAGTTGAACTGATGCATTGAGTGTATGACTTCAATCATTATATTATTTATTTGTGCTCCCTACGTTGTCGGCCTATGATACCTACGAGTACTAGTAGTTGTACTCATACTAGGCTTGCTGCATCTTTATTTGGATGCAGATATCGATCCTGTTCTAGTTCCAGGCCTCATGGCTGATTCCTGAGGTAGTCCATTGGAGATTTCAGGGTGAACCATCAGTCCTATCAGCAACCTGGACCTCTCTCTATCTTTATTTCTGTCTTTGTTTCCTTTCCAGATAGATATTACTTATCAGTATTATGTCTTGTAACAACTAATAAAGGCTCTTGTATAAGTCAGACCAAGTTTTGGGGATTGTGATGACTAAATATTTTCGCACTTATTATATGTATAAAGATTGTTAAGTGGTACTTTTATCGTGTTTACTTCCGCTTATTCTGAAATGATTAAGGATTTGGGGATGGTCTGCCTATCGGGAGGATAGTGTAGGTGCCATGATGATCCATAAAATGGGTCGTGACAGGAACTGAATCTAATGGGGGAGTCTCCGATAGGTCATGACTATGTCACAGTCCCCCATGGACCACGTACTCTGTCACAGTCATACGCCCCCAGCTTAGCCCCTCAAACTAAGCCCTCCTCCTTCTCTCTCTCTCTCTCTCTCTCTCACACACACACAACGAGGTACAAGCTTCTCTAAGAATACCTTATTAAATGAAGCCCAAGTAAAAGGAGGGGACCCTGTTCGTATGGTCTCAACAAACGATCTCCACCACTGCCTGGCGGGTCCAATAATCTGAAAAGTGGTGTAGTCCACTCCACGAGACTCCACTAAGTCAAGCTTATGCAACCTCTCGTGATAGCTGATCAAGAACTTATATGTATTATGCTCAGTATCTCCATCATATCTAGGAAGATCCATTTTCCCAAATCGGTCAGACATCTTCTGTTTCTCTACGGTCATCATGGGCTGAGTAGCTGGGGGTGAAGCAAAGCCAGGCACTGGAACACCCAAGAAACGGGAAGCCATAACAGGTGCTAGCCTAGCCCCTAGTATCTGAAATTTGGGAGCAACAGCATATGATCGGGATTCTATCCTCCAACTCTAGTCTGAGAACCATCAGAAGTAGCCAGTAAAATACCTGCCTGCGCCATACTCTACCATGGCCCTGCTAGGGTCTTGAAGCACAAGTGTAGCAATGAAACATGAGGGTGTCTGTCCCGATCCAACCTCCTCAGTCTAAACTAGCTCATCCTCCTCAATCATGTCCAGCTCAGGAGATACTGCCCTAGCAGGGCCTTGAGAAGATGCTGGTGCTCTTCCTCGGGCAGGCCCTATAACTCAAATTCTATGCCTTCCTCGTCCACCACCCCTGCCCCATACAGTAGCCCTGGTAGCAGGCCCAGGTGCAAGTGTAGGTGTAGGCTTCTGCTCTCCAGCTGCGATCGATCTAAGCCTCACCATCTATAAGAAAGAGTGAAACAAGAAACTTAAAATTCAATGAAGTCAAGAACGCACGATAAGAGTGAAAGAAGTGAAATGTCCTAAATGCCCTGTAGCCTCTCTAAGATAGGCACAGACTTCATCGTGCTAATCTGCATGACTCTACTAGTCACTCCTCTTGTACTTATGAGACCATTGAACCCAGAGCTCTAATACTAAATTTTTCACGACCCAAAATCCCAAATACAAGCTAAATCTTACAACATAAGCTAATTGCGGACTTTAAAATGAAACAACCCATAAGTTCATAATTGTCATGACCCAACCGGAGGGCCATGACGGGCACCCGAAGCTAACCTACCGAGCACCTCATGACATACATTCATCATATAATCATACTTGAGCGGGCCATAATGCTAACTAAGAGATATCATAAACTGTGAGGGACATGAGCCCAAGAGATATGTACACATATATACGTCATCAAACTGTACCCATGTATACAAGCCGACAAGGCTGTCAAAATGATGTAACAAAATATGGACCGAGAAGGTCACAAGACATCTAACTGTAAGAATTTGTCTATGACCCTCTACATAGAGTGCATAACATAATAAGGATGGGACAGGACCCCGCCATGTCCATAGATACACAAAAGAATCGTACCAACTGAACTGCAGCTTCGGAACAAGTGGAGTACTCCTGTACAAGTGCTGAGGAAGCAGCCTAATGGTCTGATCTATCTCCCTGTCTACCTGCGGGCATGAACACAGCTTCCATAAACAAAAAGGGCGTCAGTACGAATGATTTACTGAGTACATAAAGCATGAATAACAACATAGTAAAGATATGAGATAAAAGAAATAACCAGTACATCTGAATGCCTCTTAAGGCGGATAACATGCATGCTTTCTTTTTTTGTTTTCAAAACACATTTTCATACATATATCATATTACCGTACCCGGCCATATCAAGGCTCGGTGTTATCCGTACCCAACTACAGTGGTGTGCACAATAGGTGTCGTACCCGGCCGACTATAGCGCGGCTCGGTGTGAGAATATATATATATATTCATGCATGAGAGCCTAAAGAAAACTATGACTCTATCGGAGTGACGTAAGGTCGGTAAACCTCCGATTATCATTATGGAACTATCATCATTATCATATCTCACCTAGAAGGAACAATAACCACAAGATGAGAATATCATCAATGAGTAAGATCAATAAACACAACAAAAGATCCATCATCATGAAACAATATCAACAATAACACAAGAAGATTGAGAACCATACGCTTCTAGAATTTCTAGGAATAAGGACATTATGGGTATCGTTCGTATAGGTTTGTCGTCTCCTTAGCTACTTAACGCCTATCCTCCAGAGTTCGTAAATCTACATTCAAAATTATTTATACTAAGGTTAAGTCATTGAAACGCTTATAAGGTCAAACTAGACTAATAAATCAGCTAACGAAATTCGGGCAGCATTTCTCCTGTATCACTTACTTGCTCCAAATCTCAAATTAACTGCCAAACAACAACAATATCAAAAATACCATAGCCAAGAGATTACATTCAAATTAAACTTAAATCAATCCAAAACTCCCTTTCAAAATCAACCCATAGTCATCAACTTCAACTTAATACCTCATGACTTCTCTACCATCATTTTCTTGACTTTAAGACTTACTAAACCTCCAAATCAACTCAACATAAGCAATAAGATGAATAAAATACCTTATACTTGAAGAATTTTAGCCACACACAACTTTTCTCAAGATCAAATTCACCACAACTCTAAGTAGAAGCAAGAACAACCACTTTCTATGAATTAGTTTAGGGTTTTTAATGCTTGATCTCCTCTTGAAATAGTATGAGATGTTTATGGGTGTTTAGAAAAGCTTAGAGGGTCTAGAGAAATCTATTTTGGTGAAAAGTATGAACCCCAAGTCGTGGCCTTTTATTTATAAGAAGGGAAAATTTTTTCCACCGCCCCAACTTCGACGGTCAACTCGACGGACCGTTGAGCTAATCTACGACCGTCGAGTGGCAGCATCAAACTGTGCTCATCAGAGCTGACTCTCTGATGGTGGTTCCACGGTGGATATTGATGGATCGTTGACCATTCTACGGTCCATCAAGATAGGGCGTCGAACCGCTCTCTCTCTCTCACTCTCGTCTCTCTCTTTCTCTCTCTTCATTCAACCTCCAATCTTTCTGATACTTGTTAGAGATAACTTAAACTCTCATACGCATAGAATAAACATGTAAAATATCTTATGACCTTGATGAAAACTTCACTTTCTAAATCTACGTCGGTTAAATCATGGCAAAACTCAACGTATCAAGTACGGGGTATAACATCTTCCCCCCTCCCCCCCCCCCTTAGGAACATTCATCCTCGAATGTTAAGACTCTTAGGGGTCTTACAAAAATTTTGGCAGAGTCTCCCCTATAATTGTATCACTACCAACCTGTGAAACAGTAACTCAAAATATACAACGCCATATAGGGCTACAACAAGCAATAACAGTAATGGCCTCACACGGCCAGTAATCATAAGGAATGAAACATTACGTACCTGAAGGAAGTGTGTCTCTATCTGGACCTCTTCCGGGAGTGGAAACAAGTGCGGATATCTGGATCTCATATCTTCTTCAGCCTCAACAAGTCATCTCCTTGACATTCCGATTCCTCCAAAGGACTTTCACTGAAGCTACGTCTTTAATCCTCAATCTCCGAACCTGTCTATCTAGAATGGGAACCTCCTCATACGATAGTTGCTTGGTAACCTGAATATCATCAACAGGCATGACTCTCGAAGGGTCTTCTATACATTTACGGAGCATCAATAAGTGGAAGACCGGATGGATGGATTCCAAATCTGGAGGAAAATCTAACTCATAGGCCACCTGGCCCACTCTACGTAAAATACTGTAAGGCAATATACTGAGGGCTGAGCTTACCCTTCTTGCCTAATCTCATAACACCTTCCATTGGTGATACCCTTAGGAATATCCAATCATCAGCCTGAAATTCTAAATTTCATCGGCGGTTGTCTGCATAAGACTTCTGACGACTCTGAGCTACCAATAATCGATCTTGTATAAGCTTGACCTTCTCCACTGCTTGCTGGATCAAATCTAGCCCTACTAACTTGGTTTCCCACACTTCAAACCATCCAATGAGTGACCTACACTTTCGCCCATAGAGAGCCTCATACGGGGCTATCTGGATACACACATTATTATTATTATATGCAAACTCAATAAATATCAAATGATCATCCTAGCTACCTCTGATGTCTAACACACATGCCCATAGCATATCCTCGAGGGTCTGAATAGTACCCTCAACCTATTCGTCTGCCTAAGGGTGAAATGTTGTGCTGAGACTAACCTGAGTCCCCAAACCCTTCTGGAAAGACCTCCAAAAATTAGCTGTAAACTGTACACCCCTGTCAAAGATGATAGATACCGGAACACCATGAAGTCGGACTATCTCCTTAATATAAAGCTTTGCATAATCCTCGGCTGAGTAAGTAGTCCTGACTTGCAGAAATAGGCTGATTTTGTAAGTCTATCAACAATCACCCATATGGAATCAAACTTACACTGAGAACGAGTCAAGCCTGTAATAAAATTCATATTAATTGCCTCCCACTTCGACATTGGAATTTTGATAGCTTACAATAACCCACCGGGCTTCTGATGTTCAATCTTCACCAATTGGAAATTAGGACACTAGGCCATGAACTCTACTATGTCTTTCTTCATTCCATCCCACCAATAGACTTCCTTAATATCATGATACATCTTATAACACCATACAAGTAATGCCTTCACATATTCAATACATGAATCACCGCACCTAACTCTAGATCATGTATTGGATAGTTCTTCTCATGCTTCCTCAACTGTCTTGAAGCGTAAGCAACTCTTTGCCATGCGCATCGACACGCAGCAATCCCCAACCCCGGCCAGCCTTCGATATCCGATAAATAACATAACCCTACGATCTTTACGGAAGTGTCAAAAATTGGGTAGAAGTCAGTTGTTTTTCAACTCCACGAAAACTACGCTCTGGCACTTTGTCGCTAGAACTTAGCGATTTACAGGTCGACTTCATCAGCGGTGTAGAAAGAGAAGAAAAACCATCTATGAATCTCCTGTAATAGCCGGCCAAACCCAAAATTTGCGAACCTCCGTGGGTGTTATGGGTCTCGACCAAGTCTTCACAGCTTCAATCTTCTATTATCCACCTGAATACCATCAGCTGAAATAATGTGCCCTAGAAAAATCACAGAATTCAACTAGAACTCATATTTAAAGAACTTCGCATATAGCTTCCGAGCCATAAGAACTTTAAGGACAGCGCGTAAATGATCCACATGCTCTGCCTCTGATCAGGGGTATACAAGAATATCATCAATAAACACAATCACGAACAGATCTAGGAAGGGCACATACATTGTTCAGACTATCCATAAATACCGCCGGTGCATTAGTCAACCCAAACGACATTACACAAACTCAAAGTGACCATATCTAGTTCTGAAAGCCGCCTTTAGAATGTCTTTCTCTCTAACCCTCACCTAATGATAGCCTGACCTCAAATCTATCTTCGAGAACCATTTAGTACCCTGCAACTAATCAAATAAATCATTAATTCTCGGAAGAGGATACTTATACTTGATCGTTACCTTTTTTCGAGTGCACATAGTCAATACCCGTACGTAACTCGTGTAGGTTTGTGTGTTTTGGTGTGTTTTTGTTGTGTTTCAGGTAAATCATAGAGTTCAGAAACTAAAAGTTGCGAGAAAATTGCACCTGAAGATTGACTTTCACGGTACGTCTGAATATACGGACGGTGTACGTAATTCGTATAAAGAGGACAAGGCAACACAATGTCAAAGTTGAGAGATGCTGACATACAAGCAACTTATACGGACCGTATAATATTATACGGGCCGTATAGTTGGACGTGTTGAAGGATTTAAAATGAGACAGAAAGTTGCGTTTG
Organism: Lycium ferocissimum; assembly: GCF_029784015.1. Classification (NCBI taxonomy): domain Eukaryota; kingdom Viridiplantae; phylum Streptophyta; class Magnoliopsida; order Solanales; family Solanaceae; genus Lycium; species Lycium ferocissimum. The sequence continues at coordinate 61,173,651 of NC_081351.1, forward strand.
AAGATGGAGTTTCACGAGTGAGTTATACAAGCAGTGTAATTTTATACGAACCGTGTAATACCAGTTCGTGTTTTTCTCTGAAGAAGTGAAGACTGAAGGTCGTATAATTTTTATACGGTCCGCGTAATATTATATAGACCGTATAAGTTGCTGCCTGGGACTTAAGTGCAAATTTTATAATTTTACGTTTTTGAAACCTATAAATAGTCCAATGTAGGATTTTATTTATTATCAGTTGTTATATTTCGACTCTTGACTTAGAGCATTGAATATTCCTTAGTTTTGGAGCTTTCAAACATCAATTAGAGTGTTATTAATTTCTCTTTTCATCAAAAGTAAGCAATTATGAATTCTTCCATCTTTTATTTCTTCTTCTTTGTCATGAGTAGCTAAACACCTTTACTAAGGTTGTGAACCCAAAGATGGTGTTTTGTGATTGGGGATTATGATTGATAGACGTATAACGGATTGTTAGGGTTTATTTGTTCTTCGTTTTAATCATATAGTTAGTGGTTGCAAACATTAGCTAACACCATAAACTTTGATTTATTTGGGAAAATAACTAGGGTTTGGTAAGAACAAATAACAAGAACTCAAGGCTTTAAATCTTGTTTAATAAATTCACTTAGGAATAAGAGGAATTAACTTGGAATAATAAATCGTTCTTCATGCATACTTTCTTATCTTTGGGAAAAGCATAGAAAGAGATAATCTTTTCTTATTGGGAAATAGTCTAGATTCACATAGAGGTTAAGTGCATTCATACAATGATCCATTAGAAGTATATCAAGATCAAGACCCATGATCATACACTTTATCTAACAAGGACACAACCTTGATTCTTTTTTCCCATATTTTTACAACTTTATTACTAGTCAATCTAAATTAGTCCACAAACTAAAACTCTTATAAAACGTTTTTTTTTTTCTGGAATACACTAGGACTGCAAGATTAGTATAATACTCGTTTAGTTAACTTTTCACACCATATTCTCTGTGGGATTCGACCCTGACCTTGTTGGGTTACTATATTTGACATCATCTGCTTTACGCTATTAAAATGTGTAATTTGAGCGTATCAAATTTTGGCACGTTGTCGAGGATTACGGTTTTGAAATTACTAAATAGTGTTTACTCTTCTTAAAGTCTTTTTCCCATTCCAACACACCTTGTTTGTTACCTTGTAAACCAGGTGATCATGGCAGACGACGGACTTCCTATCGAGAACGTTTTTGGTGATGAGTCAGATATAGAGGAAGACTTTGCTTCTACAATAGTTCATCCTAGGGTAACTGCTGCTACCATTAAGTTTGACCAGTCTCTTTATCATATGTTCAAACAAGAGGGATACTTTCGGAATGCAGTCGATGATGATCCTCACCAACATATAATGAACTTTTAGAGGTATGTTCTCATCATATCCAAAGGGGTGTGCCTCAAGAAGCTGTTTGGTTGAAACTCTTCGAATATTCATTAGCCGTAGATGTGAGAAAATGGTTCACAAAGCTGCCCCGAAACTCTATTGCTACATGGGAAGAGATGGTCAAGGTGTTTCTTAGGAAATGGTATCCCCCGAGTAAAAGAGTTGAGATTCGTGATCGAATTTATGAGTTCAAATAACGTCATGGGGAGCAACTTTTTGAAGCTTGGGAGAAGTACAAAGAATATTTGGATGGGAGTCCCAACCATGGTCTCCCAGATCATATTCTAAGGAGAAGTTCTACGAGAGGGTTGGATCTTATGACCAATAATGTTGTTGGTGGGTGTTTCATGAATAAGTCCTATGCTAGTATTACTGATATACTTGATCGATTGACTACACACAGTCAAGCATGGCATTCGAGTAATTCTGATGGTTTATCACTTGGGACACCATTGATCCAAAATATTGTGAAGGATAGCCAGGAGACGCAGCAGACATTGGCATAACTGGCCACTAATATCTCTTTACTAACGAAGAGGTTTAATGAGAGGGAGGTGAAGAAGGTAAACATATGTGAAGATATCTCAGGAAACCAAGTCCAAGAGGGTCCCCCTCCGCCAGTTGAAAATGTTCATTATGCAGACTACATAGCAAAAGGGGATATTCCTGGGCCAATTCAAAGATACTGGAGACCTCAACAAGGGCAAGGTGCATACAACAACAACCAAGGGAACTACAATAACAACTATGGTGGATCGAACCAAGGTAGATACAACAATAATAATGGTAACTTCGAAAACAGAAGTTCCAACCCTTACATTCCACCAAAAGGGCAGTCTAATGATCAAGGTAGTTCGAGGTTGGAGTCAATGCTTGAAAAAGTGTTGGCAAGTCAGACGAATACTGAAAAGACATTATCTAGGCTATCAAAGACAGTGGTTTCTCACTCAGCGGCTATTCAAAACCTTGAACAGCAGATGCGTGATCTTTCTAGAGAGCAACATATTGCTAAAAAGGGAGGACTTCCTAGTGATACTATTCCAAACCCTAAGAATGAAGGTGGTGGTTTGGAGCATTCTTTTGCTATTAGCACGAGAAGCGGTAAAATACTTCAAAGTGCTGACAAGAAGGTGGTTGATCTAGATCCGGTTAATGAGGAAGAAGTAGTGCAGTCTGATGTGCCTAATATGGATTATGAGGTCCATGTTAAAGAAAAAGTAGTTGATATTCTGGATATTGTTGCTGATACTAAGAAACATACGAGAAAAAGGGCTCTTCGCCCATTGACTTAGATGTACAAGGAAAACCTCCCTTTCCTCAAATGTTATCAAAGAAGAATGATGATGCTAAGTGTCAAAAGTTCTATGATCAGTTGCAGCAATTAGTGCTAAATTTTCCACTCTTAGATGTTGTGAAAGAGATGCCTGGATGTGCTAAGTTCATGAAAGACCTGCTTACGAAGAAGAGATATGTTCAACATGAGACAATGAATTTGACTCACCGCGTGAGTTCGATTATTGCTTCCACCACGGTTCAGAAAGAGGGAGATCCAAGGGCTTTTACCATTCCGTGTAATATTGGGCATCATGCTTTCGCTCGTGCTTTGTGTGATAATGGGGCGAGTATCAATTTAATGCCTCTTGCTATTTACAAGAAATCCGGATTGGGAATGCCTAGACCGACTTCTATGCGATTACAAATGGCGGACAGATCCATCAAGAGGCCAGTTGGGGTTGTAGATGATGTGTTGGTACAAGTGGGTAAGTTCATGTTGCCTGGTGATTTTGTTATTCTGGATTGTGCGGTTGATAAAGATATTCCCATAATCTTGGGGAGACCCTTCCTTACTACGGGCAGAGTGCTTATGGACTTTGAAAAGAACGAAATCAAGTTTTGAGTGAATGATGAAGAGGTGACTTTCCAAGCAAGTAAGGGGATGAATTTGCCAAGTGCTTATGAGAATATCTTGGTTATTGATTCGTTTGATGGGATTGATGATGCTGTCGAACATAAAATGGAAGAAGAAAGTTTGGGAGAAGCTCTTGCTGCTATTCTAGTGAACTTTGATGCTGATGATATGGAGGGCTACGTGGAAACTGTTAATGCGCTTGAGGGTTTGGGTTCTTACACTTACCACCCAAGAAAGCTTGATCTTGACCTTGCAAATAGAACCACTCCACCAGCTAAGCCTTCTATTATTGAGCCACCAAAGCTTGAGCTTAATCGACCCCGTCACACTTGAGGTATGAGTTTCTTAGTCTGAATAAGACATTTCCGGTGATTGTTTGAGCATTACTGACTGAGGAACAAATTGAGCAATTATTATAGATTTTGCGCGAGTATAGATGTGCTATTGGTTGGACCATAGCAGACATTCGGGGTATTCCTTCTGGTATTTGTGAGCATAAAATTCATCTAAAGGAGGACAAAGAAGCCAGTGTTGAACATCAACGGAGATTGAACTAAAACATATAAAAGGTTGAAAAAAGGAGATCATCAAGTGGTTAGATACTGGGGTAGTGTATCTGATTGCAGATAGCAAGTGGGTGAGTCCGGTTCAATGTGTTCCAGAGAAGGAAGGTATCACTATTGTGCCTAATGCAAAGAATGAGCTGATTCCCACTCGTACAGTTACTGGATGGCGTGTTTGCATGGACTATAGGAAGCTGAACTCAGCCACTTGTAAAGACCATTTTCCCATGCCTTTCATTGATCAGATGCTTGATAGGGTTGCTAGGAGGTCTTACTATTTTTTCTTCGATGGGTACTCGGGCTATAATCAGATCAACATTGCCTTAAAAGACCAAGAGAAGACGACTTTCACCTGTCCTTATGGGATGTTTGTGTTCAACAGAATGCCCTTTGGGTTATGTAATGCACCATCAACTTTTCAGAGGTGCATGATGTCAATTTTTTTTGACATGGTAGAAGACTTCTTAAAGCTATTTATGGATGATTTTTCTATTGTGGGCGATTCGTTTGATGATAGACTTGACCATCTGGGTTGAATACTGAAGAGATGTGAAGAGACAAATCTTGTGTTGAATTAGGAGAAATGCCATTTTATGGTAAAGGAAGGAATTTTCCTCGGTCACAAAATATCTAAAAAGGAGGTTGAGGTCGATCAAGCGAAGATAGATGTGATTGCAAAGCTTCCTCCACCCATCTCAGTCAAAGGTGTCTGGAGTTTCTTGGGACATGTTGGGTTTTACAGGCGCTTCATCAAAGATTTCTCCAAGATTGCTAACTCGATGTGCAAGCTTCTTGAAAAAGAGGCTAAGTTTGTGTTTGATGACAAGTGCCAAAAGGCATTTAATGAATTGAAGGAGCGTCTCACTTCTGCTCCTGTTATTGTTACTCCTGATTGGTCCCTACCTTTTGAGTTGATGTGTGATGCGAGTGGTTTCGCGATTGGTGTTGTGCTTGGCCAGAGGCACAATAAAATTACGCACTCGATCTATTATACTAGTAGTACTATTAATGTGGCGCAGATGAACTACACGGTGACTGAGCAAGAGCTGCTTGCTATAGTGTATGCTTTTGAGAAGTTTAGGTCCTATTTGTTGGGGTCCAAGGTTGTGGTGTACACTGATCATGCTGCGTTGAGGTATCTTATGGCAAAGAAAGAAGCTAAGCCGCACTAATTCATTAGATTTTGTTGCAGGTCCTTTTTTGGTGAAAGAGTTTGATTTTGAGATGAAAGATCGAAAGGGGTCCGAAAATCAGGTAGCTGACCATCTCTCTAGGCTTGAGGAAACTGGGGTGCCAGCAGAGTAACTTGATATTGATGATGCTTTTTCGGATGATTAAGTTTTGGTGATGTCTATGCAAGTGGCACCTTGGTATGCGGATTTGGCTAATTACTTGGTGACTGGTATCATTCATGACAAGATCAAAGCTTATTAGAAAAAAAAGTTTTTGCGCGATTCTCGTCAGTACTATTGGGATGAGCCATACTTATTCAGAACATGCGCTGATAACATTATTCGGCGTTGTGTTCCAGAGAGTGAGGTGTTGGAGATTCTGAAGGCTTGCCATGACTCTCCAGTTGGGGGACATCATAGTGGTACGAGGACTGCTGCAAAGGTTCTCGAATGTGGTTACTATTGGCCTACTCTCTTTCATGATGCTAATTTGATGGTGCGGTCTTGTGATCAGTGCCAATGGCAAGGGAGTATTGGTAGGAGGCAAGAGATGCCTATGAACTTTGTGATGGAAGTTGAGGTGTTCGATGTCTGGGGGATTGATTTTATGGGGCCCTTTGTGAGCTCTTGTGGCATGAAATACATCTTGGTGGTTGACTATGTTTCTAAATGGGTAGAAGCAGTGGCTTTTCCTAATAACGAAGCTAAGAGTGTCATGGGATTCTTGAAAAATAACATATTTACTCGTTTTGGTGCCCCAAGGGTGATAATTAGTGATGGTGGTTCTCACTTTTGCAATAAAGCCTTTGTGGAATTGATGGAAAAATATGGAGTTAAGCATGGGGTGGCAACCCCTTATCATCCTCAGACAAGTGGGCAAGTTGAAGTCACTAATTGGGAGATAAAAAGTATTTTGGCTAAAACGGTGAATGCAAACAGAACTGATTGGGCCCGCAAGCTCGATGATGCTCTATGGGCTTATCGGACTGCTTTCAAGACTCCGATTGGGACTTCGCCTTTCAAGCTAGTTTTTGGTAAAGCATGTCACCTGCTAGTTGAACTTGAACATAAGGCCATGTGGGCCTTGAAGAAATTGAACATGAATTGGGAAGAAGCGACCAAACTCAGGTTGTTTCAACTCAACGAGATGGATGAATTCTGATACCAGGCCTACGAAAGTGTAGCACTGTATAAAGAGAGGATGAAACATTACCATGATAAAAAGATCCTCAAGAGAGATTTTCAAAAAGGGGATCAGGTGCTGCTGTATAATTCGAGAAAGCTATTGTCTGGTAAGTTGAAATCAAAGTGGTCCTGTCCATTCGAAGTGGTGAGTGTTTCACTCCATGGTGCAATTGAGTTGAAGTCCGGAGATGGAACTCGGACATTTAAAGTGAACGGGCAGAGGGTGAAGCATTACCATGGTTGCATTGATGGTGATAGAATTGTGGACCGACACAGGCTGAAACATGGCTACACTCCTGACCCAGAGTAAAAATGGGTACCACCGTCGTGCAGCGACGTTAAATCAAGCGCTTCTTGGGAGGCAACCCATGTTTAATTTTCGTTGGTTTTGATCTTTTTGTTTTTTGTTTTTTTGTAACTTAGATAGTGTGTGTATAGGGTAACGTTTGTTTTGGTGCAGGATGAAAAGTGCAGAAAAACTGGAGGAAACTGGACTTATACGGTTATACATACGTACGGACCGTATAATCCATTCGTGGAAGGTAGGGAATCATACGAACATTGTTTGAAGACATTATTCATACACAATCATTTTCACGGACCGTATAAATTTATATCAACCGTATAAGTGATTGTGTTATTTGATCGTGGAAGGTAAGAGTAGTTAGTGGAAAAACTTGAAGTTACACGGACCGTGTAATTTTATACGGCCCGTATAACTTCTAAAAGAAAAAAAAGAGACGAATAGAGGGTTTTAAAATAAAAACGCTGCCCGCCTTTTCTTCTCCCCACTTCCTCCGTTAACTCCCACTCCTCTCCATTACTACCCACGACCATAGATCATTAACCCACTACAATTCCACCTTAAATCTCCATAAATACATCCAAGTTTGTCACCAAAACCCATTTCAATTCTTCACCATAATCGAAAACCCTCTGTTCAAAATTTCACTAGTTTTTTTTCTTTGTTTTCACTAATTTTTCCTCAAGGATACTTCTCAATATCATCAATACACAGGTATGTTGATGCTTCACTCTTTAATTTTGCTCATATGGGTGTAATTTAATTGTTGGGTGTTGATTTACCTAGGGTTTTAGTGAAAATTTCCATGGGGATGAGTATAATGGGCTATTGTGAATTCATGGGATTGAGAAATCAACACCCTAATAGGTTGGAGGGCATTTCAATTGACGAATTTGAATTTTGGATTCCAATATTGTTATGCCCGCAAAAATTGCTCAAAATTGAATGCTAATGAACTGTAAAAATTTGAAAAATGGGTGAAGTCCTCCCCAACCCCGGTAGGAATTGAAACCATGGAAGAAATGTGTGTGTGATGATTGGCTGCTACTGAAGCAAATTCATAAAACTTAAGGTCGTATAAGATTGGCTAGATAGCAGAGGTTCTATTTCATAAGTAGAAGCTATTATATAGACCATATAATATTATACGGTCCGTGAAAATCGTTCGTATTTCGCCATATATCTTTTGAAGTTTATGTCTCCAACAGTCATCAACTTATATGGACTGTATAATATTATACGGTCCGTGAAAGACTTATACGACCTCCAAAAAAAATCCAAAAAGATTTTTCTATTTTCTTTTAACTTTCATTTCTAAGACCCATTACTAACAAAAGCTCTTTTGCAGGTATAAGGTTCAAAAACATAGTGTCCGAAGGGGTGCGGGGACCCGAGTTGGTAGGGGCCGAGGCCGAGCCTAAGATAAACCAGAGATTGATCATGGGCTGAGGGATGAGACCTCCGATGATGCGGTTATGCCGACAAAGAAGGTCCGGGGGGATTCAAAACCTCCACCCGAGACCTGACTCGCCACCTCTGGAGAGAAGAGGGAGAAGGAAAGTCCTCGGAGGGCTATGAGTAGCGGATCGGTTAGAGAACTCTCGATAAGTGAGGCAGGTACGAATGTGAGCAGCTCATCTGAGCCCACGGATACCCTGGCTCCAAATTCTGATGCTTCCCCGGAATCGATGCAAGGCAGGCGCAGGTTGGTTCTGAGGAGTAAAACACGGCCGGAGGATGCTTTGCGGTTTGGGGTTGAATGGTCCAAAAAGCTATATGAGGATGGAATTTCTCTCACCAAGCAAGGAGGAAAGCTGAAAAAGAGTATATGGGAAGAGCGGCGACTTATGTTTGAGGGTTTCGAGGCTTTTCCAACACTGTCGAGACCCTCCGATTCTATAGGCTAGGGGTGTTCGCTAAGCCTCCTGGAGAGTATTGCCCGGTCATTGTGCGGGAATTTTATGCCAAATATGGGGCCGAATTGTTGAAAATGAAGAAGCCCAGCCAAACAAATCCTCAACTCCCGATACTTGATGAAATCAAAGTGAGGAATGTAAAAGTTGACATCTCCGCCACTGCTATCAACAAAATTTATTTCGAGGATGATTTTCGGGCACCAGAAAATAAGAAAGAGTATTTAGACAAATTGGAGCGCCGAAATCAGAGGACGGTGATTAGATGGGCAGCTGCGATACTTGCCCACCTAGAGGTAGAATGGGCGAGTAGTCCAAACCCAAAGATAGTCAAGGATACACTCAATAGGGAGGCCCGATTCTGGTGGCACCTGATGAGATATAGGCTACTGGTGACTCAGAATGACAACACCATCACGGTTGCTCAGGCAATAGCTCTTGCCTCAATGATGAGTCAGTATCCAATGAATATGGGGCGACTGATAGCTGATGAGATTCAACAGAGAGCACCCCAGTCTCAGACCTTGTTGGCATTCCCGTGTCTTATCATGGAGTTGTGTAGAAGAGACCAGGTCATTGACATTCCAGATCGGGACCACTGCACTAAGGCCACTCAGTTGGGGATTGGTGAAAGGGTAAGAATGAGGGTTCGGGAGAGATATTTGTGGCACCACCCACTGGAGATGCGGAGACTCAGCACGAGTCGAATTTTTGGGCAACGGGAGATGCTACTACTACTGATCCTGCTATTCCTGAAGCTGGTAGTACTGATGCTATAGCTTAGCGGAGCCGTACTGCCACTAACCTAAGACTTGTTGTTGTTGCTATTCTTTGCTCTTTTTTTGTACCACCGCCACCACCCTCTTTGCTAAGCCAGCTACTTATGCGGGTGCTACGACTTCATCCGTTTCCACCGACAGCACGATGCAGGGTTGATCTTTTACATTCCACCACCAACAAGCTACGGTTGAAATAGCCTTCTCTCTAGAGTAAGCTACGAAAATATTAAAGAACATTAAAGGTGAGAAGAAAATCGGGTGATCATGGCTCGACTTAAGCCCCGGATAACCAAGAAGATCAACATGGCCAAAAGAGAGATTCGAGATGAATATCAGTAGTCTCACCAGGTCTTACAGGCACGATTAGATGGGTTTGAGATGAGATTAGTTGCTTTAGAGCAGACAACACCCGGTGGTGGGTTAGCAACATTGATGAAATTTGCAAAGTTGAAGGCTGAATTTGAAGCGCCGAAGGCGCAAGAGTGAGTGGAGGAACCTGTTTCGGCACCACAAGCCAACTTGGATATTGAGATCCCTGTTGAGAACTTGCTCGACTCTGAGGAGAAAGAGGAAGAAAGAGAGAAGGCTCGGGGAAAACGGCCACTAGATGTCGTAGTTGAGGATCCAAGGGAGAGAAACAAGAGGCTGCGACGTGAGGAGGCGGAGATGATTCAAGTTGCTGCATCACTGAACTCTCTGTGTGAGAATTATCCAGATCCCATGGGTGCGTCAGGCAGCTAGCCCCGAGAGGAGAGTTCTAATGTTGCTGCGACTGAGGCAGCATGGTCCCGAGCTGATGAGCACCGCGCCTAGGGCGCTCGAGTATCCCTTACCCTTTTGTACTTACATTTGATGCATTGGGGACACTGCATGATTTTCAGTTGGGGGCGGGGAGTACTTGATTATGTTGATAGTGTAAATATGTGTTTAGGAACCTTTTTTCTTTGCCAGAGTTCTTTTCCCGAAGGGTTTTATTCTGTTGAAACTGGCATGTGTAACATGTTGCTTAGATAGAATAGAGTAGTTTTGACTTATTTGGTAGTGTTCTAAAACTTATGGCATGTTTTGTGATTTTGTGATTTTGTTGGAAATTGTGGACCCCTCGAAAACAACAAAAAATGCATACTTAGAAATAGCTACTGATTGACGTGATTGATTCTTTGTATGACATTATGGTTATTGGGGTATTGTGTGTGATGAATGATTGCTTAGGAGGTCACAGTTGTAAAAATAATCATCCTTATGCCAATGTGTGAGTGAGTTGTTAGTTTTGTTCAGTCTATACATGTGTAATCTAGAACTTGCCCGATTAGTCATGTTTGAATTCGACAGTTGGTTTGGTTGTGAGATGATCTTAGACTTTCTTTGTATGAATAGTCACTTTGCCTAAATAAGCCTGACCATATGATGTAAATATCCCTAGTTTTCCCTCTTTGAGCCTTTGATCTTTTTCTTGGCTAGCCGTTAACAAACCCGTACCCTTTGTGAAAGTATTCCAGCTTCGTACTTGTTCCCTCCTTGATACTACGAGATAAAAGAGGCTAAAAGCCTAAGTTGGGGGTGGGATAAGTGTGGAGTAGAGGTTGAGAACCTATTTTGGGGTTGGTGTATGTTGTGTTAGTTGAGACTCGATGTGGTGGCTGTACATATCTAAAAAAAAAAAAGAAAATCAGGAAATTATCACGCAAAAATAAGTTTAAGTTGGATTAGAAATAAACCACATCGAGGTCGAAGATTGGAAAAGAAAACAAAAGGGAGAAAAGAAAAGGTAAATAAAGGTGAAGACAAAAAAAATGTAGTGTTCTAGGAGAGTGAGTCACTAATACCCAAAAAGTATCCATCCCTAAGCCTACATTACAAGCCAAAACAAGTCCTAGCGTGATCACAACTAAACAGACCAAGGATGAAAGCATAGAAAATAAGGGCAAGCCTATGGTATTCGCATGTGTAGATATGAAATTCTTTGTGAGTTTAAGTGTCTTCTTTTCTCTTTACTCTCTTTTCCCTTTTTCATTGTATATATGTGTGTTTGGGGACGTTCTTTGGTCTATGTGACGACATAAGGATGGAAATTGGTGCAAAAGAAAGTGACCGCCTAAAGTGACGTTTGTGTGCATCATGATATGTTCGATAATGTAATGTCATAAATTGAAGCTTTATTGTGAGTCGTAGCATTCTTGAGTTGTGCATCTTATTTTGAGAGTGAAAGTGAGGTGGTCCTTGATAGTAAAACATGCATGCCTATAGTTCGGAGTCAAAACCATTGTAGACATTATTACTTTGTGATATCTAGGTGATAGTTGAGTCATCGTTGTGTTGTAATGCTTGCTTGAGGACAAGCAAAGACTTTAAGTTAGGGTTGTTGATGTGCCGGGAAATTGTGGTACATTCGATACCTTTTTATGAGAAGTTTTACTTGTTTTTAGGCAAGTATATGTTGTTTTGATGTGTTTTTGTTATGTTTCAGGTAAATCATAGAGTTCAGGTTCAGAAACTAAAAGTTGCAGAAAATTGCACAGAAGATTGACTTTCACGATCCATATAATATTATACGGACCATGTTTGTGGTGGTATAAAAGAGGACAAGGCAACAGAATGTCAAAGTTGGAAGATGCTGAGATATGAGCAACTTACACGGACCATATAATATTATACGGGCCGTATAGTTGCATGTGTTGAAGGATTTAAGACGAGAGAGAAAGCTGTGCTTGAAGAAGGAGTTTCACTAGCGAGTTATACGAGCCGTGTAATTTTATACGAACCATGTAATACCAGTTCGTGTTTTTCTCTGAAGAAGTGAAGACTGAAGGTCGTATAATTTTTATACGGTCCGTGTAATGTTATACGGACCGTATAAGTTGCCGCCTGGGACTTAAGTGCAAATTTTGTAATTTTACATTTTTGAAACCTATAAATAGTCCAATGTAGGGTTTTATTTATTATCAGCTATTATATTTTGACTCTTGACTTAGAGCATTGAATATTCCTTTATTTTTGGAGCTTTCAAACATCAATTCAAGTATTATTAATTTCTCTTTTCATCAAAAGTAAGCAATTATGAATTCTTCCATCTTTTATTTCTTGTTCTTTGTCATGAGTAGCTAAACACCTTTATTAAGGTTATGAATCCAAAGATGGGTGTTTTGTGATTGCGAATTGTGATTGATATATGCATAATGGATTGTTAGGGTTTATTTGTTCTTCGTTTTAAATCATATAGTTAGTGGTTGCAAACATTAGCTAACGCCATAAACTTTGGTTTATTTGGGAAAATAGGGTTTGGTAAGAACAAATAACAAGAACTAAAGGCTTTAACCCTTGTTTCTTAAATTCACTTAGGACTAAGAGGAATTTACTTGGCATAATTAACTTCTTCATGCATACTTTCTTATCTTTGGGAAAAGCATAGAAAGAAATAATCTTTTCTTATTGGGAAATAGTGTAGATTCACATAGAGGTTAAGTGCATTCATACAACGATCCATTAGAAGTATATCAAGATCAGGACCCATGATCATACACTTTATCTGACAGGGACACAACCTTGATTCTTTTTACCTATATATTTACAACTCAATTACTAGTCACTATAAATTAGTCCACAAACCAAAACTCTTATAAAACTCTTTTTCTGGAATACACCAAGACCGCAAGATTAGTATAATACTCGTTTAGTAAACTTTTCATACCATATTCCCTGTGGGATTCGACCCCAACCTAGTTGGGTTACTATATTTGACAGCGTCCGCTTTATACTATTAACTAGTGTAATTTGAGCATATCAACGATCACAGACTATAACCACACAATTTCTATATACCCATTTAGCTATCACCGGATCACCAACGGGCGTAGACACCTCAAAAGGTTTAATCAACTCGAATTTCACCCCAAACCAACTAGCAATAAAAGGAGTAACATACGATAATGTAGAACGCGGATCAATCAATGCATATACATCATGAGAAGACACTGATAATATACCTGTAACCACATCGGTACAAAATATATAAATTTTGGTCTATTAATTTATGAGCTAATCGGATTTAATTTGATGATGTTTAAGTGACAAAAATTAGAATAGTGACTTTACTTTTATTTTGATGACGGCCGATGAAATCTTTCCGCCTTATACGACAGGATTCGAAAGTCTAAAAGTCGCAGTTGTTATTTGAACTTATGATCTAAAATACCTTTTATCACTACACTTGTCAGGCCCCAAAACCCACCCTAGACGTGACCGGCATCCGACGTCATGAACAACATCGAGAGAACCTAAACAACACGATGATAATACTTGAACCCGCCAGGTTCAATATTCGCCTCCAACAGTTTATAAAATAAATGTAACAAATCATGAATATATTAATCAAATCAGCGGAAGCCTTTATAATTTAAATAATTCACCCGAAACATGATAGTGTGCCCGAAAGAATTAAACGACAACACTTCTTTTACCCACATTCGAATGTATACTAAGGAGCTTCTAAGAATAAGGAATAAATGTCTAACCCATCGGGACGCAGCCGAAAACTAGAATAAATAAAGGGAATTAAATAAATAGAGTGTCCCACGAATGAATGTGTGGCTCACCAAATCAAAGAACAACAAGTCCTTCCTAAACGCCTCTGAGTATTAAGAACCTCGTTCTTCTCCGTTATCTAACATACCATCAAAAAAACAATATATCGAGTACTTCGCTCGAGTGCCTCGGGAACAATAAGTAATAAGAAAAATAGAATACATAATACATAAGAAATTAGTCCCGAAAATGATGTGAACCCAATGTAAGAATAGTTATTCAAATTTTACGTATCTCAATAATAAGTATCAAAACCAATTATAAAGCCTCTTGTCAAGTTACACCTTCAAATATGCCTTTTAAATCAATTAAGATAGTCATCAACAATTCCATAAGAGAATAAGAATGTCACACATGCCAATACAGGCCCAAGAATCAAGCATACCGCGCATAGCACACCACACCGGAACATATAATTCTCGGTGGCTATCCTTCCTCCCGAATAGCTAGGCATAAATCACGCCGAACTATGTAGTACGCGGTGGCTATCCTTCCTCCCGAATAACTAGGTATAAATCACACCCCGGGTAGCGAACCCAGCGGTGGCCACTCTTCCTCCCGAATGGCTAGGCATTAATACACTAGGATCCATAAAGGGCTACTCTTCCTCCCGAATAAGCAAGGCAAATACAACAACAAGGTCCATGGCATAGAAGCCGATTCACAATTTATCTCAAAGTAGTCACACCATCAATAACATTAAAGTTCATTATGCCATATCGAAAGAATAAGTCATTCTAATCAATGTTTTGAAAACGTATAACTCCTTTACCAAAAGATTTCCATGCCTCAATTCATCAATAAGAATGTCATTACCAACTCTTAACCATCATTATTAAGCATCTCTGAGAAAACATTCATAATATCTTATACATATATAAGGTTTGTTACAATCTAGGTTTAATGTGGGTTTGTCCCCTCACACACATTAACCACCATTTAGACATGAATTAGAGTTCAAGAAACATGAAAAGATCACTTTTCCTTTCATTCATTAAAGAATCTTGAATAAAATTTATACTTCCAACAATAGTTTCAAAAAGTGATTTTCATTCAGAATAAGTTTTCAAAAGAGAGACATACAAATCACCTTTATAGTCAAAAATGATTTTAAAAGAGACATACAAATCACAACCAAAGAGTTCATAAAAATCGATCAAAGAGTATGTTCAAAAGAGACATACCTCAAATCTCTCTCAAACGCACTTTCCAAGACTCAATAATCGCACTACAATGGTTTTAGATGATAAAGATTAGAACTTGAATAGTTTCTTGAAGTTTTCTTGGAATTTCGAAAACTAGGGTTTTTCGCAAGCCTTAAATCTTGTTCTTGAATCTTATGGAAATCATTGGTGGATCCTAACCTCTTTGTTTATTCTAGACTAGTTCAAACAACAATAATAATCCCATAAAATCAAAAGTCTTACCTTTTGATGGAATCCCACACGCCTCTCTTCTTCCTCTTCTTGAATATACAAGAACTTAGGGTTTTAGAGAGATGATTTGCTATCAAAAGTGGGATGGATATGGTGTGGAATGATCAATATTGAGTGAGAACTCACATTAGGGTTAGAGAGACTTTTCTAGGTTCTTTTTCCTCGAAATATTGATTTGAAACGAAGTGGGAAATAACACAACAAAGTAGGACTTAAAGAAAATTTAATCGTAAAATAACTCCGATCCGTCTTGAGTCCGCGCGCGGCAAAGACACCGATCATGTTTTTATTTTGGTCTCAAAGATTTTTCCGTGCGGTCACGCGACGCGGGCCCATCACATTTTTTTCATTTTTTGACAATTGACCTTCACTCAGCAAAACGATCATAACCTTTTGTACATAACTTTTCTTGGGATGGGCGACTACCATTGAAAAGCTATTTCAAAGATCTACAACTTTTGTCATGGAAATTTTTCCAAATTCACAACACATTTTCATGAAAATATCGTAGAAGATAGACCTACCAAAACTTAGGCGAATTTGAGAGCCCTTAAGAAATTCAATTGTTGGTTTCTCTTCAAAACGACCATCTTCCACCCGAATTCATCAAGAATGGATTCATATAGGTATAATATCATCTTAACACTAGATTTTTAGACATTCACACCTAACTCGAATTTACGGGATGTTACATTATCCCCTCCTTAAGATCATCCGTCCCCGAATGAAAGTCATGGCCTAGGATTCTTTACTAAACCTCAAATTTCAGAATTTCAAGAGTTCTTCTAGCAAGGGGAAACATCCTCAGAGATAACATACGACTAAACATATAACGAACGCATCATTCAAGCCTAAACTCAATTGTGAGATTTATACTTCACTCTAAACTTTCACAAGAAAAAAAAAATTTGAAAGGTTCAACACATACCTGTAGTCTACCTCGAGATTTAACGATATTACTCCTCCAATCATAATAGGTACATCTAGAAATACAAGCTTAACTATTTTTAATCGGCAACCTAGAATTTCATAACACTTGAAAGCTAGTCTATCCCCAAAAATCACATCAAAGTTCATCATTTCTAATTAAACACATCAAAAGTAATCTCACAATCCTTAACTACAACATAGTCTTATACATTATAGAAGCGATAACAAGGATGCACAGGTATTCATAGAAAAAGGGTGTCAACAATTGTTCGACTTCCACACAAAAATCAAGGGCAAGATACTAAGTTATATAAGAAAGAGTCAAACTCGAATCGATCAGCGAATAAGCTTCAAAAGAACATATAGTAAGAATACTTGTGACCCCGGCATCAGGATCTTCTACCGTCTCCCTATGAGTCAAACCATAAAGTCGAGCTTGTTCCTCATTAGCGGTGTTAGCAACCGTTTTACCAACCCCATTACCATGAGCATTAGCGGTGTTGTTAGCATTAACATCAGACGGATTATTCTTTGGGCCTGAAGAGTTAGCCAATTCACGAAGCCACTTCCTACAATCTTTCTTGATATGACCCCTAATCCCACAATGGTGACAAACACGATCCTCCCATCTAAATGCTTGTCGGTTACTACCTTGCGAATATCTGTTCTGATCATTGTTCCTCTGACCTTGTCCACCAGATGGAACGCCCATATTAGACTGAGAAACAAACTGTTGAGCTAGGTGCACTCTCCTTTCCGTTGCCCTCCATCATACGAACCAAGAAACCACCGCAGACGGCCTTCTTACTTTGTTCCCTTTCAAGCATCTCTTCGCCCTTCCACTCTCTCTTTGTTCAAATAACCCAACCAAAGATGAAAATGTACAAGTAGGAGACATAGCAACAAGAAGACATGCGTACTTGATACGTGGTACCAAGCCTTTCACAAGATGAGTTAACTTATGTTTTCACAATCATGTATAAAGCATACTTTGACAAACGGGTGAATTCCAAACTATACTCGCGAACCGACTTGTTACCCTGTTCCAACTTTTCAAACTTCGTAGCCATAGCAAATCTTTCCTCATCAGATAAAAACCTTTCCATGAACGCCTCTTCAAATTCAGCCCACGTTGAAGCCAAAGTAATGTCACCCCTCTCAGATTCCCACATCTCAAACCATGCGTGACCAACATCCTTCAACTGATAAGAAGCAAGCCTCACAGCTTCGGAATCCTGGGCATCCATTGCCCTCAATGCCTTGAAGGTCTCATCTAAAAAGTGTTAGGGGTCATCCACCTCTCGTGACCCAAAGAACTCTGGTGACTTCAAGTCAAGGAATTGCTTAAGTCTGCCTCCACCATGAGGTCCCACACCTCCACGCTGCTGCTGAGGCGCAATCAATGCAGTCAACATTTGAATAGCCGTTTGCATAGTACCAATGTCCGTACACCGCAACAGAACATAATTTAAAGCAAGCGTTCGGAGGTGGGGCTTGATTTCCATCATCATTTCCATTACCAAAGATTCGTGCCCCCAAGACTTCGGTTAGCTCTCGCGGGTTATGCTCGGTTACCGATCTTGGATCGCGTCAGAGCCATTTCTGTAATAGGCACGATTTAATGAATGCATTAGAACAATCCTAAAAGGGTTTCAAGCTCTACAGCACAATCTAGAATCAAGAAGAATAGGAAACACCTATAAATGTTCTGGGAGTTTCTCGATCATGCAGGTGATCAGGCTGCACAAGGAAAACTCCACTATACACAGCTCTACAGACACCGACCATAATCCTAGGACGTATTTAAACCTAGGCTCTGATACCAAGCTTGTCACGCCCCAAAAACCACCCTAGACGTGACCGGCATCCGACGTCATGAACAACATCAAGAGAACCTAAACAACACGATAATAATACTTGAACCCATCAGGTTCAACATTCGCCTCCAACAGTTTATAAAATAAATGTAACAAATCATGAATATATTAATTAAATCAAAGGAAGTCTTTATAATTTAAATAATTCACCCAAAACATGATAGTGTGCTCGAAAGAATTAAATGACAACTCTTGTTCTACTCACATTCGAATGTATACTAAGGAGCTTCTAAGAATAAGGAATAAATGTCTAACCCATTGGGACGCAGACCGAAAACTAGAGTAAATAAAGGGAATTAAATAAATAGAGTGTCCCACGAATGAATGTGTGGGCTCACCAAATCAGCAGCAACAGCAAGTCCTTCCTAAACGCTTAGAGTATCAAGAACTTGCTCTTCTCCGTTACCTAACATACCATAAAAAAATAATGGTATGCCTGAGTACTTCGTACTCAGTGAGTGCCTCGGGGACAATAAGTAATAAGAAAATAGAGTACATAATACATAAAGAAATTAGTCTTGAAAATGATGTGAACCCAATGTAAGAATAGTTATTCAGTTTATGTATCTCAATAATAAGTATCAAAACCAATTATAAAGCCTCTTGTCAAGTTACACCTTCAAATATGCCTTTTAAATCAATTAAGATAGTCATCAACAATTCCATAAGAGAATAAGAATGTCACACATGCCAATACAGGCCCAAGAATCAAGCATACCGCGCATAGCGCACCACACCGGAATATATAATTCTCGGTGGCTATCCTTCCTCCCGAATAGCTAGGCATAAATCACATAGAACTATGTAGTACGCGGTGGCTATCCTTCCTCCCGAATAGCTAGGCATAAATCACACCCCGGGTAGCAAACCCAGCGGTGGCCACTCTTCCTCCTGAATGGCTAGGCATTAATACACTAGGATCCATAGTGGCTACTCTTCCTCCCGAATAGTAAGGCAACCACAACAACAATGTCCATGGCATAGAAGCCGATTCACAATTTATCTCAAAGTAGTCACACCATCAATAACATTAAAGTTCATTATGCCATATCGAAAGAATGAGTCATTCTAATCAATGTTTTGAAAACGTATAACTCCTTTACCAAAACAATCTAGGTTTAATGTGGGTTTGTCCCCTCACACACATTAACCACCATTTAGATATGAATTAGGGTTCAAGAAACATGAAAAAATTACTTTTCCTTTTATTCATTAAAGAATCTTGACTAAAATTTATACTTCCAACAATAGTTTCAAAAAGTAATTTTCATTCAGAATAAGTTTTCAAAAGAGAGACATACAAATCACCTTTATAGTCAAAAATGATTTAAAAGAGACATACAAATCACAACCAAAGAGTTCATAAAAACCGATCGAAAGAGTATGTTCAAAAGAGACATACCTCAAATCTCTCTCAAACGCACTTTCCAAGACTCAATAATCACACTACAATGGTTTTAGATGATAAAGATTAGAACTTGAATAGTTTCTTGAAGTTTTCTTGGAATTTCGAAAACTAGGGTTTTTTGCAAGCCTTAAATCTTGTTCTTGAAGCTTATGGAAATCATTAGTGGATCCTAACCTCTTTGTTTATTCTAGACTAGTTCAAACAACAATAATAATCCCATAAAATCAAGAGTCTTACCTTTTGATGGAATCCCACACGCCTCTCTTCTTCCTCTTCTTGAATATACAAGAACTTAGGGTTTTAGAAAGATGATTTGCTATCAAAAGGGGATGGACATGGTGTGGGAATGATCAATATTGAGTGAGAACTCACATTAGGGTTAGACAGACATTTCTAGGGTTCTTTTTCTCAGAAATATTAATTTGAGACGAAGTGGGAAATAACACAACAAAGTAGGATGTAAAGAAAATTCGGAATCAGAAAATAACTCCCGATCCGTGCTGAGTCCGCGTCGCGGGTTCAGCACCTGATCATGTTTTTATTTTGGTCTGTAGCTGATTTTTCCATGCTGGGTCCGCGACACGGGCCCAGCACATTTTTTTTTTTTTTTTCGACAATTGACCTTCGCTCGCAAAAACGATCATAACTTTTGTACGTAACTTTTAACTGGGATGGGCGACCTACCATTGGAAAGATATTTAAAAGATCTACAATTTTCATTAAGGAAGTTTTCAAATTCACAATACATTTTCATGAAAATCGCCTGTACAAACACCTACCAAAACTTAGGCGAATTTAAGAGCCCTTAAGAAATTCAATTGTTGGTTTTGCTTCAAAACGACCATCTTCCACCCGAATTCATCAAGAATGGATTCATATAGGTATAATATCATCTTAACACTAGATTTTTAGACATTCACATCTAACTCGAATTTACGGGATGTTACGACACTACCATTTCCTTTTATGTCATTGAGATTCAATAATTTTTATATATAAAAAATTATATTTATCCTATTTAATTATGTAGTATAATTATTCGACGGAGGGGATTCAATTACATGTGCTTTTCTTTTAGATGGCCTATTAATAGCGTAAAATCCTTTTATATACTTTGTGTATAAAAATTCAAAAAGGTTTACATGTGCTTTTCTTTTAGATGGCCTATTAATAGCGTTAAATCCTTTTATATAGTTTGTGTATAAAAATTCAAAAAGGTGCAATATATGACAGCATGATTGCGAACATATGAAAGGAAATTATGAATCACACATGCTGAGACATGTAGGTATCCTTTTTGTACAACGTGGGCTGCCATTTTCTTGCTCCTCTTTTTTCATCTCTTTATATGTATTTTGCCCTCCTTTTTCCCTAATTAAGTAATTCAAGATTGTGGTGTGCACCATGTGGAAACAGCAGTGGTCTCGTAAAAGCAGCAAAAGGCATTCAATTGAAAAACAGCTTAGCTTATTGTAAAGTTTTCGAGGCCACATGGAGGGGCCCATGCAGCTTTGTCCATTCCAAACCTCTAAAGGAAACCAAATTAATAGAAGAATAAGAGCATCAAATTTAAATTTAAATTAAATATGGAAAGAAGTGGTTGCTTAACGATATTTCTCTCCTCATCATTTTCTCAAATTCTATTTTAAAGCTCATCTCCAAACCTAAAAGCAATTATACAATTATATCTGCTCCTAATATCTAATGAATAAACTCCTCACTCCACCAATCAATAATTTATTGGTAATCACATAGCAAGATGGAGTTCTTTATCAATAACATATTTAAGTTATTCCTGAAGAATGCTTAAACAGTTACTGTGAGTTCAAATTATCACGAATTCATCCATTTTGTTCATTTTTAATTTCAAATTATAAAATAATGTTGCTTAAATCGGCATCTAATTAAGTACATTCCTATATTTTTAGTATATTTTAAAAAGTCATATTAGGAAAAGGAGAATACGATTACTAGTGTACAACAGGTAAAAAGCTTTTGGTGCGATCGATAATTCGATAGAAAGACTTCTACTACTAGAGATTGAACTCCTTCCATCAATACTCAAGTTGTACCAAGTGAGTTATTTCCTCCTTTCATTTTTACTTGTTCACTATTTTAAAAATAAATTTTTATTTTTACTTATCCACTTTCGCATATCAAGAGAAAAATAATCTGTTTTCCCTATTTTATCCTTAGCATTAACTATTCATTCAAATTATTTTCCAAATCCAATACAATTATACATCAATTAATATGGGTTTATGGTAAAATATGCACTTCATTTATTACTCCCTTCGTCCCATAATAAGTGTCACCTTAGCTAAAAAGACGCATATTAAAAAACTAATAATGCAATGTGGAGTTTACCAAATTACCCGTATATAATAAAAATAAATTATTTCTACCTTTTGATTAGAGCATGCACAAGAAGTAAATCTTTTGACATTAGGAATCCAACAATACCAAGTTATTATGTGGCTTTTCCAAGTATCATTTAGTTGTTACTTTATTGTCTAAGGGTAGAATTGAAAAAAACTATTAAATTTATGTCTTGGTTTCCTAATGTGACACTTATTATGGGATAAAAAAATTTAGCTAAGGTGACACATATTATGAGACGGAGAGAGTATTTCTTAAGAGTTGTGCAAAGTTCAAAGTGAACGGAGTAATAAACTTACGAGAGTTGCTAAATTACCACGCTAACTTGATCCAAATTTGGCCACACTTATGTAAAAATCACTATAATCTCTATTGCACAATTTTAAATTAAGATAAACTTTAAGAAGAAAAGATAGAAATGACATTAAGTAAGCATAAATTATTAAATTTGACCTAAATAATCATATGAATTTATCTCATTTAGATTATTGTGACCAAAATAGTATGGCCAAAAGACTTTATTATAACCTTAATAAACTATTGTTAATCCAGCTACCCTTTTTTTCTTTTAGGGAACCTAGGGATTGCAAAAAGAAAAGTTACAAGGAAAAAGTTAAGTGGGAAAAAATATGATCTTTGAAAGATAAATAAGTGAAGCTCCTTTAATGTATTATAGGCCCCACTATGGACATCTCTTTTACTTGAAACATGAATGCCGCCCTTGTCTTTTCTTCCCCAAATAAAAGGACCTAGATCTAAACATGAGGATCTTTGGAATTACCAACGAATAACGATTTCTCGAGACGATCACTGGAGAAAATAATAAGCTAAAATGGAGAATTCTATTTCCCAAAGCATCGCGGTTCAAATTTACGTGAT
This sequence comes from Lycium ferocissimum, assembly GCF_029784015.1. Taxonomy (NCBI): domain Eukaryota; kingdom Viridiplantae; phylum Streptophyta; class Magnoliopsida; order Solanales; family Solanaceae; genus Lycium; species Lycium ferocissimum. The sequence continues at coordinate 61,196,388 of NC_081351.1, forward strand.
CTGCATCTGACACTCTATCTCATAGAGAACAAATTCAAAATTATAAACTTGAAATATGCACTTTCAAACGTCTATAACTCGTTGAAAATCATGGTGAAACAATCAAAATTAAATGTAACACTTTCTCATAAATAAGATAAAGGTACTTAAAAGTAAGCAATGTTTGGTTATGCATGCTATATGAGTAACCGTAAATACAACAAAAAATGTTTGTGCATGCTATATAGTAACCGTAAATACAACAAAAAATGGTCTTGGAATCTCTATGAGAAGGAATGAAATAGTCCGAATGACTTAAAAGAATGATCCTATCTATCCTCCACGGAGACAAAGTGAAGTCTCACAAAAATCAACAAAAGTAATGTGGAGCTGTCCTAACCAAGTTGCTCGCCCTGCACCATACCAATTCCTAAAATAGAAAATGAGATGGTAGCCGAAAGGCCTAAGCTCTACATGTATGTCTCATAAATTTTCATGGCCGCATTAGGGACTTGGATTTTTTTCATACCAAAGCTTATACTCGAGATCTCTGATTAAGAAAGGAGGAATCGTATACATCTCACCGCAACTTGTCAATATACCCAATTACATTTAAATGCACTTACATGATACCCTTCCAAACATGCTTTTAAATGAGGGAAAAGAGTCAAATTTGCCCTCCAAGTATAGTTTATAGTTCAAATTGTCCTCCGTCAAAGTTTGGGATCAAATTTGGCCTCGCCGTTAGGATACTTGATAAATTTACGCTTATCACTAACGAAATGGACACGTGGAGCAATGACATGGCAAGTGACCAGTTAAATGAAAACACATGGCATATAACTCATTTGTTAATTAAAAAGAAACTTTTAGCAAAAACAAAAAAGAAAAATCCTAATCTAAACCCACTCAACATGCCCTCCCTCTCCCTTCCTTCACCGTTAGAGAACAGCCCCCAGCTCCCCCCCCCCCCCCCCCCCAACACACACACACCACGGGTCTGTACTAATTACCTGCAATTGAAGCACATCAACAAAGTCCACACGAAGCGAGAGCTTCTTGCCGATGATGAAGGGGAAAAAAAAAAAAACCGGTAGTTATCGATTACATAATCTTCCATTAAAACCATATTCTCAAATGTTCTTTTATTTATATCTTGATCTTATGATTTTGTATGTCAACGATATGGTTTCCATTTAGTTTTGGCTAAAAAAATTTAATCTTTAAGAAAATTACATTTTTCTTCCGAGAACTGAGATCCAAAAAAATGGAAAAGGTTAAGTCCTCTGAAAATTGAAGAAGAACGGAAGGGAAGTTGGGGGAAGAAGAGGGGTTAAATATTCCATTGACATGGCCATGGCAGGAACAAGTAGGAGACGGGCAGGTTGAGTGGGTTTAGATTAGGATATTTTTTTTCTCTTTTGTTTCTGCTAAATGTTTCTTTTTAATTAACAAATGAGTTATATGCCATGTGCTTTCATTTAACTGGTCACTTGCCACGTCATTGCTCTAAGTGTCCATTCCGTTAGTGATAAGGGCAAATTTGATCTCAAACTTTAACGGAAGACAATTTGGACTATAAACCATACTTGGAGGATAAATTTGACCCTTTTCCCTTTAAATAATGGGAAAAACGAGAAATGAAAACAAAGGTCAGTGATTTTACACAAGAGAAACTTACACAAATAACTATCTTTTAGAAGCTCTTAACGAATCGTAACTACCTTTAACTTATTTACGTTTTGTAGCTAGTTTTTAGGACAATTCGCATGTATTTGAATACACTGTTTAGCCATATACATATGTATATAATGAAACAAACAACACATAAAATTAAAAATTCAATTAATATGACAAACATACAGCCATAATTAGGTAAGCACAAATACACACAAGTGTATATAAACGTATATAATTGCAGTACAGACAAATACAGTCAAAATATATATTCAACCATATACATATGTACATAAATATGCAAACATACGTATTCAACCACTGCAATACGCTGCCCAACACAATGATTCAAATACACACACGCATATAACTCATTTAAAGCAAATATACATTCATATACATATATCTTTTGACGTATTTGACTGTATCAGAATTTGATAGTAATGAATTATATCAAATTAATTACACAAAAATTCAATACAGTATAAATATTTAACTCAATATACATAGTGTATAAAAAGCTACATTCTTTAAGGATACAAGACACTCCAGAATACAATTGCATATAACTCATTCAAAACCAAATACATTCAACTACATATATACAACTGCATATATCTACGATATGAAAATTAAAAATTAAAAATTCATTGTAGCTATGAAAAATAATTAAATTAAATTAGAGTTATAAATCATAAATACCTCTCAGAGTTAGATATACCACGTAAAATTTCATTTACAGGATCAAAGAGGCCTAGGTCTTGTTGGCATTGAATATAATAATGGACTGGCCCGTCAGCAAGTCCAAAGGGCCATCCCTGAAAAGGGAAATCTCATTAACAGGAATTTGGGTTCCTACTATATGGGTCAAAATTAAAAATACATTTTTTTGCGCGGATTGTCCTTCTTTTGGCGTCTTTAATTTTTGTCCCTCAAATTGTTGGTCTTTAATTTTTGTTCTTCTGACTCTACAGGGTTTCGAATCTAGAATGTCGAGATATTTTCGGCCATCTTTTTAAACGAAGGACAAAAATTAAAGGCTAATGAATTGAAGGACAAAAATTAAAGACCAGTCTGTATGATGGGAAATCGTGCAAATTTCCCTTAAAATAAAAAACAAAAGAGTTTTACAATAAATGGGCCTTTAGCATTAACAAGGTTGATCATAGACACGGTAGGAAACTAATTTTTCTGTTGGGAAATTTATGCTGCATGTCAGCCCAAAATAGACTAACTATCCATTTTTTTGTGCGGATTGCCCTTCAAAGGCACTAGTCTTTAATTAAAAAAAAAAAAAAAAAAAAAAAGAATTTCGCATGGCAAAGGTTTGGATTCACAAGGCAGAACTTTGCATGAGGTAGAGTCCTGCATTCAAAACTTTGCTTGAGGCCTAACTTTGGCCCGAATAGGCCTAACTTTGCTACGAAACTCTGTCTTGCGATTTTTTTTTTTTACTGAGCCGGGTTCGAACCCCAAACCTCATGATATTAGGCGAAAGGCAAAAATTAAAGACCACCAATTTGAGGGCCAAAAATTAAAGACCAAAGGCCTTTGAAGGGTAATCATGCAAATGACTCCAAACTATCCTTTTTGTCCCAACTTCTAAATTATTAGGAAAGTTTACATGGCATAGCTAACTTAAGAAGTTTTTATGATTAATAATTACTATTTAATTTAATTGCTTTTCGTAGCAACAACGAATTTTTAATTTTCATATTGTAGCTAGAAGCAGTTGTATATATGTACTTGAATGTATTTGGTTTTGAATGAGTTATATGCAGTTGTATTCTTGAGTGTCTTGTAGTCTTAAATGATATAGTTTTTTTATACACTATGTATAATGAGTTAAATATCAATATTGTATTGATTTTTTGTGTATTTAATTTGATATAATTCATTAGTATCAAATTATGATATAGTCAAATACATCAAAAAATATATGTATATGAATGTATATTTGCTTTGAATGAGTTATATGCATGTGTATATGCATCATCGTTTTGGGCAACGTACTGCAATGGTTGAATACATATGTATGTGTATTTATATACATATGTATATGGCTGAATACATATTTTGACAGTGTTTGTCTATACTACAATTATATACATTTATATACACTCATGTATTTGACTGTATTTGTCTTTACTGCAATTATGACTATATGTTTGCCAAATTAATTGGATTTTAATTTTATGTGTTGTTGTTTCATTTATATACAGATGTATACGGCTGAACAAAGGTATTCAAATATACGCGAATTGTCCTAAAAACTAGCTGCGAAACGTAAATAAGTAAAAGGTAGCTATGGTTCGTTAAAAGCTCCTAAAAGATATTTATTTGTGTAAGCTTCTCTATTTACTATCCGACTTGGCCTAACATATGTTTTTATTAGGGAAAAGGACACAAGTAGTCATCCGGCCCAAACTACTGACAACCGCATGGCCCAAGAAGCTTAAAAGACTTTTTTAGACTTTTTAAAATAATTTCATTTCATAGCCCTTTTTCAACTAATTTTAGCATATATATATAGAAACTGTATCATTATTATATAGAATATTATCACTACTGTATATATTTAGAAAATGTATCATACGTATAAAAATTATATCATTGCTGTATAGAATATGTATCCCTACAGTATGTGTTTAGAAAGTATATCTGTGTATAATTTGTGTATCATAAATGTATAATCAACGTATACATACTAACTATACACATATTATACAATTATTATACACATATTATACATGTTATGGGATATTTCTTGAAGCCTCAATTTCCTCCACCACTGCTTCCTCTTACTTCTTCATTTCTCTGGTTGTGATTTTTTTCGTCGCGTATTTGTTTCCTTTTTGTGGATAGCTTAGTGGCCACAAAATGTGTAATCTTGTGGCGAAGCCCTGGAGTCGTCACAAAAAGCCTTCAGCAACAACAGTATATGCAGCGACCTTTAGTAGCGACTTTTTGATCTTTTGCAGCGACTTTAGTCGCCACAAAAAAGTCTGATCTCTTGTAGTGGTTGCATTTTTTTGCGCGAAGTGCCCTTCTTTTGGGGTGGTCTTTAAATTTTGCCCCTCATATTTGTGGTCTTTAAATTATGCCCCTCATATTGCTGGTCTTTAATTTTTGCCCTTCGCATTGCAACTTTGAGCTACGAAATAATGAGGTTCTGAGTTCGAACCCCCGCTCAAGCATAAATTAAAAAAAAAAATCGCAAGACAAGGTTTGGGTCGCGTGTATGCCGGACCCGGCATACTTTTGTTAAGGAATTACACATTTTATGCCGGACCCGGCATACTCATGCCTTATGGCGTACCTTAAGATGCCGGTCCGCATAACTTTGATAATTCCTTCACAAAGTTACGCGCGGGGCATACTTTTAATGGGCAAACTTTTATGCCGGACCCGGCATAACTTTGTGAAGGAATTATCAAAGTTATGCCGGACCCGACATACTTATGCCAAGTTTGCCCATAAGGCATAAGTATGCCGGGGTCCGGCATAACTTTGGTAATTCCTTCACAAAGTTATGCGCTGGGGCATACTTTAACGGGCAAACTTTTATGCCGGATCCGGCATAAATTTTTGAATGAATTATCAAAGTTATCGACTCTAAGATACTTACGCCAAGTTCCATTTACAAGGCATAAGTATGCGGGTCCGGCATAACTTTGGTAATTCCTTCACAAGTGTATGCCGTTGGGGGCTTAGCGAAATTTAAATTTGCCTTGCGAAATTTTTTTAAAATTTTGACTGCGCGTGGGTTCAAACCTGGAACCTATGAGTTTTAGCCGAAGGGCAAAATTTAAAGATTTCAAATATGAGGGGCAAAATTTAAAGACCACCCCAAACGAAGGGCAATTCGCAAGTTGGGCCGCGGGGCTAGCCTTTGTCAGTTATTTGGGTCGAAAGGTCAATTTGTGACATTAAGCCCAAATATGGGCCATTAAAATTTATGCTGGTCATACAGTGTCCTTTTCCTTGTTATTATCCGGTAAAATTCTATTTTCTTCATAGTAGACATTTTATCTCTCTCTCAAACCTCCTCCTCTGTCTTCTCCTTCTTCACAATCTCTGTCACGCCTTTGTGACCTCATTATTATCCTAATTCTTCTTTTTCTTCTTTACTTGATTTTTTTTTCCTTTTCTCACTCAATAAAACCCCTTCTCTATAAACCCCAAGCCCATAGAGCAAAAAGTAGAGGAAGTAAAATCAGCAGAAGACTTCTCTGATTTGGTGGCATCTCAAGGCCATAATGGAGATAAGGTGGTGTTTGAGAGGAATTTTGAGTGAAGCATATATACTGCATAACAATGTATAAGAGGTGTATATATACAATTGTACATTATATACACTTCTTATACACTATGTAATGTACATAAAGTAGTGTATATGTGTCGTATAATAATTTATTAGAGGTGTATATACATGTTTATACGCCATTATATATTGTATATACCTTAAGCAGACATCTGGTCTGTGAGGGACTGATAATTGATTTTTCAACTCTTTTGAATCTAACTTTTCTTTTTGTTATAATTTTTTTTGTTTTTGTAGATTCTTTCTCTTCAAGTTTTACCGGTGAGCCACATTAAGTGTTGTAAGAGTAGCAGGGTCAAAGTTATGGTAATATTTGTGGAGTGAAAGTCATGGTGATTTCTTACGATTGTGGGGTAGACATTCTTGTTCTTTTGTCTTTATTGTAGATTGCAGATGGTTCCTTAATATAGAGAGGAAGTACAACGGTAGAGATGAATCTTTAGTAGTGTCGTGTCGGTGGGAATGAAATTGTGATGTTGTTGTAGCGGTGGAATATAAGAACTTGGTTAAAGCGTTGAAGTGTTTTTGTCCGACTTGTACATTCCTATACGTATCCCTTCTTTTTGTTGAGAAATTAGCATATATGTACAATTAGGTCCACTTATTGAGCAGAAATAACCCAACTTTCTCTTGCTGACTCGATTTGAAAATTTTAATTAATAATTGACAAATTATAACCCTTCCCTATCTCTTATCTCTATATCTCCCCGTCTCCCCCTTTCCACCTCTATCTTTCCCTGTCCCCCAATTATAAATCATATGATTGCTTTTATTCTAGATTGTTGGTGAATGCCTAACAAACTCGTAACTTGATGGCATCCAAGTTGTAGTTTAATTTTATGATCTCAGGTTCTAGTTCCTAGAAGAAGGGACTATCGCGTGATTTATTAAGCCAGATTGAAATCAAAAGAAGAGAATCAAATAAATCTCTATTTGTCATGACCCAAATTCGGGTCCATGTGGGCACCTACTTATTTCCACCTAGTAGGCGAACCCTTCCCTTTCCAAATAACTCATTAAGTAACGAAATTAAATAAATTCATCAATAAACCATTTATCTTCATAAAAGTAAAAATGTGTACAAGACCTTACAACATTTTCCCAAAAATTTGGTCTAGACTAGTACAAGAGCTTTTAAGACATGACTAGAACTAAAGTGAAATAAAATAAAACAAATAAGTGGGACAACCCTATTGGAGTGAGATAACAGAGTCTTCAAGATAGTCCTGACCAACCTGCGGGCTAGAATTTCATGAACTCAACCTGAAACAAATCTACACCCCGAAGGGTGTAGAAAGTGCAGTATCAGTACAACACTTGTACTGGTAAGTATCATAGGCTGACCACGATTAGAAAATTATAACATAAATAAATAACAATGGATAAGTATGGTAGGCAGCAAATTTATACAATAAGCAATTAAGCAAAGGGAAAAGGGAAAAGCGAACTCCACCATCTCATAACACTCAAGAAACAACCAACTAAATCAACCCTACACCATTCCGTTACTCCTATACTCATTAAGGAATGAACTACCCACACTAACTATAATAAGACAAACGTCAACACAAACGGACCCCAACCAAGAATAAGACTCGCCGCAATCTAACACTCAAGACACTACTTCGACTTGCGCCACAAACCGATGCTAAGCAGCAACTACCCTCACCCATAGGATGATCAAATCAACCCCTATTCACGTACTACTAAATCGTCCAGCACCAATTCTTAACTATACCATCATACTCAAACAATCACTACGCCAAGCCAAGGTACACTTAAGTCACAATTCCCACACCACCCCAAGAACAAACCTAAGTCAGATTTTCAAGTTCAATCTATCTTTCCGGAACCGTCAACAAGCCAAATAATCACCCAACATCCGATACAGTCCAATATATGCAAAGGTCAGTACTAATTCCAACATATCCCCTAGGGTCCATGTCACTACCCAACTTGGCTAAGTCGCAATACATCCAATCCTAAACCAACATCACAAGTACAACACCAAATCATCTCAATATAAGCCATGATGCAATGCGATGCAATAATGTATAAATGCAATGTAATGCCATGCAATGCTATGTACATATGTACTCCGGACGGAAGTATCGACGTCTCGGTAGCACAACCCAAGGTGACTCGTGAAGTTTAAGTGCCACTCGTTTCGGATAACAGACGAGACCCGGATCTTTGCCTACGGGGGTTCTCACCGGCACCACCCTGGGGGACCCGCGGAGTCCATACACTCACTCAATCCATGATTTCGGGACTATCGAACTCTCATATCAGTCGTTTTTTTTTAAATCGAGCCCAGCTCATCACTGTGTTTCATCAAGTACTAACAATGTATCACCAGGATATCATGAGAATGTGTGCAATGCATATGTCAACATCAATAATTTGATCAATATCACAAGTACCAACATGGGTATGCCAACAACATATCAATATCACAAGTTCCAACTTGGGTATGCCAAAAATATTTCAATGTTACAAGTACGAACATGGGTACGCTAACAATGTCATGAAAGACTACACAAGTCAAATAGAACTCTATCCTCGTATCAACATCAACCCGTAAGATACTACAATATCACAATCAAGATAGAACAACAGATTCAGTATCTACTAACAACACGTGGCATCAAGCCAACACAATAGAACAAGCAAGTCACAACACAATGGGGTGGCCAGCCCCAATCACGCAACAGGGCCCAACCTAAGGCAATATCCAACCCAATTTCATACCCGAAAGTTTACATGCTTTCTCCGATAATATAATCTAAATATATGCTTCGCTACACGAAGTTTCACCAAGGGTAAGCCATAACCTACCTGGATGGCCGAACAAAACACCAACAATCACTCTTTAGCCTTGCCCTTCCGCTGAGCCTCAAGATCAAAGAAGTCTAGGCATATTCGAAATCTAGATTAGAAATCATGAAGATCGATACTAATATTGCTATCATTCAATTTAGGTCAAAACCAACCCTAGAATTTGGGGAAAACGGGCCCCACAAGGGCAAAACGGGAAACTCGGGGGTAAAATATCAAATTAAATACTAAGTGATCAAAACCCATCAACTATTTGCTAAATTAACTCAAAGATTCCCCCAATTTTGAAATTAAAGTAAAACCTCCAATTTTGGGTATAAACCCTAACTCTTTGATTCAAGGATTCAACACTAATAATGGAAGATATATGCTTAATAACCTTAGATACATCATAATCTAGCATAAACTCACTCAATTTCATCATTAATAAGCCTAGATAGAATATTCATTAACTCCACTTTTATCTTCCATTACTAAGGAACTACTAAGGAAAGAAAAATCTATGATGATTAGGAACAATGAATTAGTAAAGAGGTTAGCAAGACTTACCACCAAGAGTTTTCTCCAAGATTCTTCTAAAGCAGTCCCCAATAGCTCAATTTTCATAATGGGAATAAATGATAGACTAAGGGCTTATTTAATACACACTTAATGAAATAACAGGCCCAATACTGCCACGGCGGCATTGGGACCGCCATGGCGGAACCGCCCCAGCGCCACCCCAGACCGCCTCGACGGTCTGGCAAAATACAATAGGCCGCCCCAGCGGTCATCCCACCGCTATGGCAGTGCCGCTAGGATGGCACTGCTGCTGCTAGGACGGCACTGCTGACGCTTTGGCGGACACCAGATACCAGATTCCTAGTTATTTTTCTAAGTCTCAACAAAAATTTCGAACCACTCCCGAGGCCATCTACTCACAAACCACATACACAGACCCACATAAAAACACACTACGAATGCACTCGTGGCCTCAAAATTTCCAACGGAGTCAACCCCCGATACCTCCTTACCAACTTTCCAACTCAAGTCCCAAAATGCATCCGAGTGTATTGGGAACCGAAGCAGATATACACACAAGTTCTAAACGACCATCCGGACCTCTCGAAATCGACGGATTTTCGAAAAATGTCTGTTCACCCAAAAATCAACTTTGAGTCTACCCTTTTTTCGCTTAAAACCCAAATTTCACAAAAAGTCACCCGAATCAAATCTAGACACCTCGGGAAGCGTGTCAACAATCCCTTTGGGTGAAAAATGAGCTAATCAAGCTCGAAAAGGGGCGAAAATGCCGAAAAGACTATCACGTCCAAACGGGCGCATTACAGTCCATTGCAAGTCCGAAACATAACACGACAACCTCTATCAAGCTCATAAATATCAACAAGTCAATAACAGTTTGAACCAAGCAACATGAAAATATGATATGAATGCAAAGGAAAATGAGATTCAAAGGATGTACACACGCTTCGGGCGGACGATGTCTACGCTCCGACAGTCATGACCCATGGGGGACCGCTAAGTCCATTTACCTGTTGTGGCGTGTAGCCCGATCCAATAGTCAGTGTTGCGGAACGTGCAACCAATCCAAGTCAGTGTTGCGGTATAGGCAACCCGATCCAAATATATAAAAAATCAATGAGTGAATGCATGATAACAATGATCGCATGGATGAATGAATGCTCGTTCCACACTTGGACCCATATCACAACAACAACATCAATATCATAACTTTCCTTTCCTTCCAACTAGTCCCCCATAGTGCATAGGAATCCTCCAAACATATAGTAATTGCTAAGCATGAATCCTATAGTTACTAACAGGCCACAAGCCCGAACACAGAACCACAGGCCAACATAACATATCAAGGCGACAAACCACAATCAACAGTACCAACCTAAGAATTTCATCCCAACTTCATATCTGAAGGTGCACATGGTGTCTCCCTCAATCCCTAATTTAATCTACAATCTTAAGTACACAAAATCAACCTAGAATAACCATCCCAACTCCTTATTCTCCCGACCTGCATGCATATATATATATATATATATATATATATATATATATATATATATATATATATATGAGTTAGTAATCGGAGTCTATCAAGTAAACCGTAACCTAGGCCGAGCAGGTGCCACGAACATCCCGCTGATCTTCAACTTAGCCTTTCCGAACCGTGACCCTCAACGGAGAGTCTTGGAATATCAAGGAACCCCAAATAACAAGAGTCAATAGTCTAGTATTTTATTCAAGCTTGGGGTCTTGCAAGGAAAAGATTTGAATTTATTCTCAACTAGATTCGCTAGGTTTTCAGGAACTAATAATCTGGGTTTTATTGTTGACTAAGTCACCTAAGTCATTACTAATATTCCACCTCCTATAAAACCCCAATTTCAAGAACTAAGGTTGGAACCCATTTACAAAATAGAGAAAAGATTAGAAACTAGAGGCTGGTTAATCTTATTAGAGTAAGACCTTGAAGGATTCTTTCAAGAATGCCCAGATTTTAAGCTTAGAAATTCCATTTTATCATCTTAGATTTGAATAGTTAAGAAACCTCCATTTTTATTAGCTTGGAAGATGAACTCATAGTGAAATGGGACACTAAATGGAAGAGAGATGAAGTAAAAGAGATAGAGGGGTTGCCTTCTCCAAGAAACCATGAGATTAGCTCTCCAAATGCCCCAGGTGGCAGCTAAGATTTAGGATTTTGAGAAAAATGGGGTTAAGTCCCGAAATGGGGGTTAAATACTCGGAAAAGTTCTATCTGCCATGGCAGACTGTATGTCCGCCGCAGCGGTCACGCTATGGCTGAGAAGGAGGCCGTTGTGGTGGTCCTATACAAAAGTTGACTCATCGCTATGGTGGTTTGGAAGGCGGCTGTGGCGGTAGTGCTATGGCTGACCTCTAGCCGCTATGGCGCCTTACTGGGCCCCAGTGGCCCTTTACGATTTTAAATTCCAACATGGTTCCGGGCTAATTTAATAGGAAAATTTTCCCGCGTGACTAAGTTGTACTGATCAAAAGATGGTTTGCGATGCGAAACTCGAGGAAATCACTATAACGGCCAAACGGGTCGTTACACCATTTGATTAAGAACAATTGAAGCTTGGTTTGAATTTTATCATAAACTTCTTAAGGAGTTTGATTCTAAAGTTTGGAGGTGTAGAGAAATGATTTGAGGCAAATTTGAGATGATTTTCAGTCTGAAAACTCGAGGTTGAAGAAGACTTTATTCGTGTATCCAATCATGTATACCTCGATATATGATCATGTACATCAGTATTATCACCACTTGTATCCATTTATTTCTTGTATGTCATGTATATCAATGTATATGCACAAAATATATGTATGATACACAAAATATATAACATGATATAACCAAAATGAGCTCATACTTTTCAGAGCCCTATTTAGCCCATTTTGTATATAATTTGAAATACTTAGGAAAAATATAATAATTACTTAATTTGTGATTATGATTTTTTTTAGCTGAGGGCCAATCGAAAACAACCTCTCTACTCCACAAAGACAGATGTAAGGTCTGAGTACATCCTACCATCCCCACACCCCACTTGTAGGATTACACTATGTATGTTATTGTTGTTGTTGTTGTTGTTGTGATTATGATTTCTTTATTTCACGCTTAGATATTGATTGACAGTGATATTCATATTTATCATCATAGATTTAAATATTTTTGGGTGAATTAAAGTGAGTCTAGTAACAATGTGAAAATCACAAATTCAAGGATCCACCAAACACTAAAGGCAAGTGGGCTAGTAGAAGCAGGGAAGTTGAATTTAAATGCCCATAAACCTATTCTAGAGTTTAACTCATCAAAGGAATAGTAATTTTTTACATAAAGAAATGCTACTGAAGTTCCATTGAGTAACCGAGGTTCATTAGATATTATTGGTAATCAAAATACTGATAATATAGTTTCATCACAAAAGAGTTTAAAGGTGCATGTTGATAAGGTGTAGGGGACTAAGCCACCAAGTCATGACAAAGAGGACCAGATTCATATTATGCCTTATAAGATAGGTAATAAAGCATGCAAGAGAAGGGACATGAGGTGGGTTTAGCTATTGAACCTGATATTAATAGATATAACACAAGTATTATGGAAACTACATAAAAATCTCAATCTATAGAGATCATACCTCTAGATGCTGCAATAATATCTGGCATACAAAAAGAACTAGCGCTAACAAGTCAGGGCTCTCCTAATAAAATTTTACAAGGCATTTTACTTATAATATAGTAGCTTTGGGGAAGACAATAGGCAAGCACATCCTATAACAGTAGAAAGGAATGAGTAGTTCACAGCTCAAATCTCCAACATGTGGCTTGACAAGTGGACTTCTACGCTGGGTCTATGGGTAAAGGAGGGAAGAAGAAGAACAATGAGACAATAATCAGTCAACGACAATTGTTCCAAAGAGAGAAGCTACTAAATCAAATCATGGTTTGAGCTCTTATATGGAATTGAAGGACGGTTAAAACTCAAAAAGCATTTCAACAGCTAACATGAATTTGTTTCATCAACTGAGAAAATATTTGATAACTCTACTATATGTTAAGTGTGATGTTGTAGATAGATTAAAGTTCTGAAATAATTAAAGACCGTTGCAGATGATACGGAAGATTCTTGGCTGGTGGGAGAAAACTTCAATATGATACCATCCAATGAAGAGAAACGAAGGGGTTTATCTGTTTCGTGCAGAAGTTAATGACTTTTTACATTTTGTGCATACCCGTGGCTTGGCAAATTTGGGCTATAAAGGAGTTCCTTCACTTGATGAAATGGAAGGTCGGATGATTAATACATTTTTAAGAGATTGGATGAAATCTTTATCAATAAAATACGTACGAATTTATTCCCACATTAAGGTGGAACACCTATCCAGGACATGCCCCTTTATACTTGACTGGAGGAGATGATAATAAAAAATTTAAGAATACATTTAGTTTTCTGAATTTTTGAATTGAACGTGATACATGCCACGATTCTGTGAAACAAAACTGAAAAGTAGATTTTATGGGCAATGCTATTTTGGTCATTAATTAGAAACTGAAAAATGTGGGAGTTGCATTGGTAAAATGAGGTATAGTGACCTATAGGGGCATATTCAAACAGCTGAATATTTTAGAAGAAGTTGTGAAGATTAAGGAGACCTTGAAAGGGACCTTAATAGCATTAGTAGAATGGTACTGCAATAAACTCAAATAGAATTGAAGAAATACTTACATATAAAAGAAGGATTCTGGAAGCAGAAAATTGGAATGAGGAGATTCACTGAAAGAGATACTAGGTTCTTTCACAATCAAGTGAAAGAAAGAAGGAGGAGATTGCAGTTGTTTAGGATCCAAAACACACAAGGAGATTATATTGAATCTTTGAAGCATATAGTATCCGAGGTTGTGCAATTTTTTCAATATCGGTTCACTTAAAAGATGATCCTAGTGCTTTTGGTGTCTTGCAGGTTGTATCTAAGCTAGTTTCTAGTGAGCAGAACCATGAAATGTATGTTATGCCCTCAAATAAAGAAGGTAAATATTCAGTATTTGCACTAGAAATATTTTTCCTCTATATCACTTGACCCAAGTTTATAAATGATTCCATATTTTCATATCTTACCATATTTAGCGTACTTTGCATATAACTTGAAATACATCGAAAATACATAGCTATTAGAGTACTGAGAAGGATGGGATTTTCTAAAATTTTTGTTGATATGATTTGGAGGCCAATAGCTAACAACTGGTACTCAGTAATGCTTAATAGTCAAGCTTATGGATTTTTTCACTCGACAAAGGGAGTAAAGAAAGGAAATCTGCAAACTCCGGCTTCATTTATTTTGTCAGCAGAAGTCTTATGCAAAGTTTTAAACTCTTTATTTGAGAATGGGATGTATAGATGTTTTGGTAATGCTCAAATAGAGTGCCAATCTTAATCATCTTGCCTATGCAAATGATGCCATAACTTTTGCCTCAGCAGATAAGCATTCTTTGGAGATGACTATTTCAGTTCTACATGAATATGAAAATATCTCAAGTCAGCTGATAAATAGAGATAAAACCTACTTCAACATGCATCAAAATTGTTCAGCTAGTATTAGTCTGGAAGTGGAGCACATTAGTGGATTTACAAGAGGGAGTTTTCCTCTCAAATACCTTGGTTGTCCCATTTTTCATACTAGGAAGAAGAAATTGTACTATAATGATATGATAAAAAGGTTAAAGAAAAGTTTTGAATTGGAAAGGAAATTTGATGTCTTTTGGAGGTAAAGCAGTGCTGATAAACAGTGTGCTTCAAAGCCTGTGTATGTATCTATTGTCTGGAGGAATTGCATAGAACGATTGCTGATAAACAGTGTGCTTCTAAGCCCCTACAAAATATACCCCGGAGGAATTGCATAGACCGATTGCTATATTTTATTAGAATAATAAGGAAGAAAGGAAAAACATACACTGGCCCTCTTGGTTTAAAAT
This sequence comes from Lycium ferocissimum, assembly GCF_029784015.1. Classification (NCBI taxonomy): domain Eukaryota; kingdom Viridiplantae; phylum Streptophyta; class Magnoliopsida; order Solanales; family Solanaceae; genus Lycium; species Lycium ferocissimum. The sequence continues at coordinate 61,211,713 of NC_081351.1, forward strand.
GTGTCTGCCTAAACAAGAGGAAGGCATGGGATTCAGATATGTTTTTGATATCTCAAAGGCCTTATTTGCTAAGCTTTGGTGGAGATTCAGAACAAGTTGTACTTTATGGTCCACTTTCATGTTGAATAAATACTGTAAGAAGCATATTCCTACACTTGTTCAAGAAAGGAAATCTTCAATTGTGGAAGAAAATGTTGAGGCCAGAGATGAAGTGGAGCAGGAGATTTGGTGGGAACCAAGAAATAGCTTATCCAATTTTGGTTTGATAACTGGACTAAACTATATCCTCTTACTCATATTGTTCCTACGGATTATCCTACCGATGAAGGATAGACGATGTGGAAACTGTCATGGTGAACGACTAGTGGAATCATCAACTTCTATAGCAAACAACTTCTAAAGATATAGTAGATCACATAAGAAAGGGAAAGGGGCCAAATATACCCCTCAACCTTGCGATATAGAGCAAATATATCTCCCGTTAAAAAGGTAGTGCAAATATGTCCTCGCCGTTACACAAAGGGTGAATATAAACCCTTTTCATTAATAGAGACCTATTTTCTAATTAAAAATAATTTACTCATTTCTTAAAATTAAAAACTACATTTTTTCCTTTAAAAAATCACTGACCCATTATCTTTAATGGATACCCTTTCCTTATCTTAAATGGATACAAATCACTGACCCATTATCTTCTAATTTGTACCAAGCTGCCCAATAATGGATACAAATTAAGATGATGATACTGACGACACATGATATAGACTAAAACTATGGAAGCAATCTATGATAAAAACCAATTTGATTTGCTGACCTTGTGAATGAAATTAGAAGTATGCTGGGCATAGTTGGCAACCATGATAGATGCATGTTCCACATCTACAACTGCTTCTTTGAGTATACTATTTTTCGGCAGCTTTTCGGTGACCCCTAGTAACACCCGTCTGGTCGTTATAATGGTTTTGACCTATTAACCCTTGTTGACCCTTCCCCCGAGTCTCGTTAGTACAATTTATGACTTAGTGAAGTCATTGGTTTGGTTCCAGCAAGATTCGAGTGTGATTTGAGTCATTGGCAGAGGAACTAGTTAAGTTAACGAGTTAGAGTTGATCACGGTGAACATCGGGTTAAGATGACCCCGTGTCAATATTTTGAAAGTTACAACAATTTAATATGATGATTTTGAACTTGTCCACAAGTTTTGGTGAGGTTCTGAAGAGTTTCAGATGGATTTGGGTTTTGTCGCGCTCGTATTCGATATTTCTGCCGTAGTCCTTTGGCTATAAAGGGATCCATATTGATGAAACGACCTTTTTTGTGTGTTTCAATTGAACCATTAGATCCGTATCGTAATTACGAAGCTATAGCAAAAAGAATCGTCGCATTTACCTTCGGATGAGGGAGTTATGGTCATTTTAGTTCGGGTTGTACCAGCGGAGTCCGGGCGCGGAGAGCGTTGCGGCGAGAAAAATCATGGCCGCGAAAGCGAAAAGCTAAAATCAAGCTAGGGACCATTGCATTGATCGTCAGGTGGCAGAAACCTACTTTTATATTGAAATTTCGAAGTCATTACCACAAAACCCCAAACACAGTTTTCAAGAGAGAAAGAGGCGAATTTTATTCCATTCACTAGTGAAAGCATCTCTAAGGGTAAGTCCCCACCTTTATTTGTTCCTTTACCTTTCTTCTTTAAGTTCCATGGCTAATTTAAGGTTCTCTAATGGTGAGAAAAAATTGTAGAACCCTACAATTAGTAAACCCTTAAATAATTGATGGGTTGTTGATGTTATTGTTGTCTAATCATCTAGGAGTATAGATTATCACTTCCTAGGATAAGAATTCAATTATTAATGATGAGAATTGTGTATTGAGAATTTGGGTTCGAATAACAATGGGAACTTTGGCCTAAAATCTATTTGAAAGGTTTAAATTGATTAGAAAATCCATGAATTGGAATAGTATGATTGTAATGATGGAAGTTATAAGAAATTCACCATTAAGTGATAGTTCACCCAATTGAAAGGGGTAAAAGTAATTGAGTCTTCCTTCCCAATTGTTGTTCTTGTTTGATTAGAAGGTCCATCGCTTACTTAGCATTATATTGCTAGACTTTGACCATTCTGAGTCGCTTCAGAAATAGAAGGCTCGTGTGGAGTAGTTCGTGGCTCCTGTTCTTCATTCGAGGTAGGTTACAGCTTACTTTAATTAGACTTTAATTAGCGAAACGTATATATTGTATAGAATTGACGGGAGAAAGCATGATTAGGTCTTCGGATATGGTGTTTGGTTGGATATTACCTAGGTTTGTATGACTTCTGATTATGTGTGCTTGTCGCCATTACTATATGTATTGAATAGAAGGTGTATTTGAGATATGGGAAGGAAGGAGTTAATATATACTCGTGTTGTTGATTATGGCTTGTTGCCCTGTTATGGTGATTAGACTTGTTACCTGAATTGTTGTGTTGTGATGCGTGTTGCACTAAATTCTACATTATGATGTCATATATCATCGGAGAAAGGAAGGCTAATGAGAGTAGACCTGAATCGTGATATGTACGTATGATAATACACAGATGAAAACATAGAGTATGATGTACTGTTAATGATGATAACATGCATGGCATAAATTCTTATTTCATACGTATGTTGATGTTAAATTACGACTTGGTAATGTTGATGATACATGAGAAAATGGAGCACTTGATGACATAAGACTTAGTGTGAAGTGCACTTGTTTAATTACAAGGAAAATGGTGATATAGACTCTTTATGTTGACTGAGATGGTGCGTATAGTTCATTCCATTGATTTTTATAAGTCTTGATATGGCTTATAGTGTTGTGACTTTCATAGTATATTCATTGGCATTGATTGCATTGATTTAGCATTTTTGCATTCACTCACTCATACATAATGAAAATGGTTCGGAACGATTCATGAAAGACTTGTGGCATGATGCCTTGTGTTTGATCTTTATTGATTAATTATGTGATGAACTGATATGAAATGATAAAGAAGGAGTTCATATACACTCTTCTTGTTGACTTGGAGTAATCCGTTATTCATGTTATTGACGAATTGATTCTTGAGTCTTGATATAACTTGTGACATGGTGACTTGTGTTCCCTGATATTGATTTATTGATTGTTCACATTCCTTATTGATTGTGGAACAAAAATACATTGTGATGAGAAAGATATTATAAATATAAAAAGACACATTTGACAGTGGGTGAGGATGTGTCCTAAGTTAAAGGCTCGTGATTCAAGGTAATATTCCAGAGTGAGGGTACATGAACACCATGGGTCCCCTGTAAGTAATGACTAATGGGTCAAACATTACCATTTAGCGTGTGTGTATGGATAGGTGACGGGTTTGAGAAAATTGGCCAGTGCATTGCATTGAATTACACATCATTAAATTTTGCATTGCACATCATTGCATTTTATTCTGCATCATCATATGGCTCGTTTAGTTCTGATTTTGGCGTGGTTTGTTGAAATGGCTGCATGGAATAAATATGATTAATGACGGAGTTAAATTGTAGATTAGTGACTCTATCTGGGGTGGAACTTGGACTTGTGATTATAGGGTGAAGTTATTGACACTTGACAGACTTGTGGTTTAGAAGCTTCATCTTAGGCTGTGATTTAGTTATGGGAGATTCTGTGACCCTGATTTGAGTATTATGTGCCTATCTGTTTATCATGTTGATTTTATGCTTATATGCGTGAACTAATCTTAGTTGGCTTATGATATCTACCGCTACATAATGTTTATACTGATACTACCTTGCTGCACCCTTTTTTAGTGTAGATTTTGTTTCAGAGATTTCATCCAGACCACATCTCTAGCTTGAAGCTAGTGTGCTTGATTAGATCCGAGGGTGAGCTTCTATCCATGTGTTACATCTTGGAAATTTCGTGTCGTTCGCATTATGAGAAGATTAATGCTAGCCTAAAGTGGATATGAGGTCCTTATAAGGTTACGGAGGGTATTTGATAACTTTAAGTGTGTACCCTAAGGTTTTGGAGTCATATGAATTGGTAGAAGTAAGCTCGTCAAAGGAATTGGAATTTGAGTCATGTTTTGGGAAGATTTAGTATCATTTGAGTTACACATTTTTTAATAATACCTTGAGAGGGAGCTATAGGGCCCCGTAGATGATTAATGGAGTTTTACACAAGTGCCAAGAAGGTTCCATAAGGATTGGAGGTCAAACGAATCGAAAAGAACACATTTTTGCGAAACCGGGGAAAAAGAAGCAATATACGGCCTCATACTCAGTATACTGGGCCGCATATTGGCCGCCAACTCCCCAATTTGGGTGATAATTCTGACCAACACCACCCCCATGTTGTGGAGGGAGTATGCGGCCGCATACTCAGTATGCTGGGCCGCATACTCACCGCAACACGGAGCGATGGGGCGAATTGGGCATCTTTTTAAACCCCAAAGGACCCCATTCTCCACATTAACTTTCCATACTTATTTCCCCACATTAAAATAAGGTTCTTGAGAGTTCTTGAAGGTTCCCCAATGTTCTAAACCTTTCCATATCATCAAGAGAGAAGATCAACATCAAAACCCAAAGATAATCCATGGAAGGTGATTGTTCTTGCTTCTCTTCAAAGTTGTGATAAACTTAGTCTTGAAAAGAGTTGGGGAAGGTGAAGTTCTTCTATAATAAGGTATGATCTTCCTATTATTTACATTATTGAGTTGATATAAAGGTTTAATAACTCTTGGAGAGGAAAAGAATTAAAGTGGAAAAGTTATAAAGTGTTGAAGTGAAGAGGATGACTATGAGATGAACTTGAAAAAGGGGATTTTAGGTAAATTTGAGACTAAATTGAATATAACTTCTTGATTATGATATTGTGTATGTTGCTATTGCTGTTTAGGAGTTTTTTGTGATATGATGGAAGTTGATAAAATAGGGGAAGTGTTGCCCAAATTTCGTTAGTTCGTTAATTGCACTAGTTTGAACTTAGAAATGTTTTCAAGACTTAACCTTAGTGTGAATCCTCTTGAATGTAGATTTTGCGGACTTTGGAGGAGAACATTAAATAGTTAAGAAGACGTAAAGGTATGTAAGGCTAACCCTTCTTTCTAAAGGTATGAATTCCTTATTGTGAATCCATCTAAGATATCCGTAATGTCCTATTCCTAGAAATGCTAGAAGTTTGTGACTTTCAAGATTCTTAAGATATTATTGATAAAAGCTCTCCATAGTGATGATGATGATGATGGTGACTCCATAATAGAAATCAGGGGTTTACCGACTTTATGTCACCCCGATAGAGTTGTAATGTTTCCGTTGGATACTTATGTATGTCATATATGTATATAACTATTTTGTGACACCGAGCCTATATGGCCGGGTATGATATCTATTGCGCGCGCATCACTGCAGTTGGGTATGGACAACACCGAGTTTGTTATGGGCCGGTATGGATGACACCAAACCTACATGGTCGGGTATGGTATCATTATATATATATGTATATGTATGGAATGTTTTCTTTAGAGAAAGGTTAAGTAAGCATGATGAACGTTTCCAGAGGAATAAATGGTCCATCTATCTTATGTTATTCTTCTTGCTTTTATTATGTTACTATTCATGCCTTACATACTCAGTACATTATCCGTACTGACATCCTTTTGCTTGTGGACGCTGCATTCATGCCCCAGGTGTTACGCCCTATTTTTATCGGATTAAAACTAGTTCACAACTTATGACTATGTTTCCTCTGGTTTTGAAAGTTTTCAGAGTCGCCACCTAATTTTAGGAAATATTAGGAAACCATTTGTAAAAAATGTAAACTCCATTTTTAGTCTTTGAAACCTGTGAGATTCTAGGTAAGGGTTTTATTTACCCCAAGGGGAAGGTGTTAAGCATCCCTTAGAGCCTATCCGAAGACAGTCTTTAAACTTAGCTTAATTAACACTAGAGGTGGATTATTTATCTATTTCTTATTTACTATTACCTATTTTAAATAACTGCTAAAGGAACTAATATCCAAAGATGATTTGTACAAATAGCATTTTTTAAAGTCATGATCACGTAAATAAATATATGCGCGTTTACAAATGATTAGTGAGAATATAGATGCATGTATGTAAAAAATGTTGTGTGTGTATGTTCATTTGTAAAGTAAGTAGTTTAGTATGCATTAGATGTAAACATATATACACATATTCATGACGTATTTTTGTATAAAATAGTATAAAAATGGGAGGATTAGTATGTATATTTTTTGAGAAAATAATGTACATATAGAATATTTATTTCCTACGTAAGGTGGTATATAATGTTTCAAAAATAGCCATTTGTGACATGAGAGTAATATATATGTATAAACGTGATGTAAAGATGATTAAAGAGTTAATAAAAATAAGATAGAGTAGATATATACGTATGGAAAAATAAAGTATGTACCTTGGAGCTCTCGTAAAATAACTTGAATCACTATACGGTGACCCTAATAAAAGTATTGTATAAACTTGAAAAATTATACCTGCTCACATGTTAGTATCAAAAGAATGTAATTCTAAAAATGGTCAGTTTGCAACCACTGCTTTTACCCATAAAAAATCTACATTTTATCCCTTTGAAACTTGTGTTTTACACTTCCAAAAATTCACATCTTAGCACTTTGCAAAAATCTATATTTGGAACTCTTATTTCTTCCGCAATCTTTTGAAAAGAAAAGGTATGGTTAACCGCGTTTATATGGTAAAAAAAAAAAAAAAAAAGTATGTCTCTTCCTTTGTAAAAATAACTGGTTGCAACTTAGGAAGAGTTAACTAAAAGGAACTGAAGGACGTTCATAAGCGTTATCCCGAATACACCTAAATCGAAAATTGTACCAAAGGGAATGAGGGGTAAGCAACTAAACTTACTGTTATACTTAACCATTTTTTTTCGCAAGCTCGTAAACAAACAAGAAATAAATATGCTACAAAGAAGATCCAAAAAAATGTTAGTCAATAATATAAACAACATGTGTATATATATATATATATATATATATATATATATATATATATATATATATATATATATATGTTAACACAAAGATAAGAAATTTAAAGAAGGGGAAGAAGGACGGGGACGCTTGACACGAATGAAGGCCGTAACTCCAAATGCTCCCAAGTGTTTCATGAAAAAAGAAAGGAAGAAAAAAAAAGATAAGGATTAGAGTGCCACTTTAAAAGAAATGGCCAATAATGTATAAACTTATAATTAAACTAACAAATTTTAACTAATCTCCTAGAACCTCAGCAATGAATTATCAAATCAAATATTCAGATCTAACAATGAGCAAGTATTACATTCATATTTTTTTACACAATGCTATGACCTGGGTAAAAAAGGGAACAAATGGCCATCTGGCAAACGTATTCCTTATTTTAATTATGCAAGTAGAGTATTTAGCAAGACATATTAGTCAAAATAAGTATTCTAATACACTTCACTGGAAAGTGAATAAATGTGCAGCAAACCCAATGTAAATACTATTCCAATGGCAACAAATCACAAAACTGGATGCCAAAATTAAGTACTCAAATTTATTTAACTAGCACGACAAGGAACACAAACGCCCGCAAGTATGATCTCTGAATTGTCCCAAACAGACATGCTCTGAGATTCTAAAAAAAATCACATGAATACACCACTCAAGCAAGATAAACAGAGAAGAATTTGAACTAGACTGAAACTCACTAAGTCCTAAACAGTAAAGTTCATATGTTTGCTATAAACTCAAACAAGATTTTACACCTTTGCAACTTACTCCTAAAACAGTAGGTTTTGTGGCACATACTCAATCAATAAAGATTTTTAAAAGACACTCATAAGAGCTACTGGTTTGCCCTTTAGATTCACATTTTTTACACACAAGTTAATCTATATGAAAATTTACAGTATCAAGGCACATCTTCCTTTAGATCTTTAAATCAAGTTCTTCCTGGGATACTTTGAAATTATACAGCCCAAGAATTTTCACAAATATCAACAGTTTTTAGCATGCTTTACGAGTTTGTACCATCAACAACTTAGGATATATGGGAATAGTGGAAAGAACTCAAAGTTCACGACACTTCAGACAACTTAAAGAGAAACCTTGGCAGCTTATTGTTGAAAATTACATATCATACTTCAGGAAACAGATGTGACAGTCATGGCTACTAGATCCTCAACAATTATAAATTATGAATATAGAACTTATTTAAACTCAAGCATCCTTAGGATTTTCAGCAAAACATTTCAGCTTAACCAGACCAACATCTTAAAACAACTGAACCACGACTACATATTCTAGTAAAGGACACAACTAAACGATTTCTTTTAATTAAATTAACATACATTGCTTTTGAAATAAAAGGTAGTTTTCTTTTACTTAAGCAAGAATTTAAACACATAAGAGAGGCAGAATCACTTATCATCAAGCATGCATTCAAGCTTTAAAAAATAAACACAGCGGTTTTTTAATGATTAAAATCCCGTAAACACACGCACTTCAGGCTTCCAATTGTTTTAAACAAAACAACACTAAAAAGGGTAAGTTTCCTAAAGAAAATCACATTTTTAGAACACTAGATCCAAGCACATATTCCTCAAAGTATTAAATTAACACACACAACCTTGAGACAAAACTTCTTCAATACATTTCCAGGAAAAACTTTACACCTGACATCTAAAATTGCCCAAACAGATTTCTATCATCTTTTAAAAGAGTATGCATAGCAGCAAATAAGATAATTGACCCACAGGAACTGAATGACAAAAGAAACACACCAGGTACGTATCATAAAAGAAGATTCATTATGGCCGGATGTAGCAGCACATTACCGGATATCTAGTAGAGTACATACTTTCCTTCAAAACATAGAAGTCTGGGAACTTAAAGCCAACTGGAGAAACTAGCTAGCGTTTATTTCCAGAAATAAATTATTAAGAAGGTAGCACATATGCCTCAGCGAATTAACTCATCTCAACAAAGGATCTCAAGTTCACAAGTATACCTTCTAGTTTCCAAAGGTCTTGAATAAATTACCCCGAACCATTGTGATACTAATATAGGAAAACAAGTAGGTCCAGGTTCCATACCGCAAGCAGGGATGTTAACGAGCATAATATTTTATCATCCTCAGTATTTCTAGTCAGCCCAAGTTGAAGAGGGAAGCGCAACTAAACAGGGATCTTATCAAACTAAACTGTTTTTTCAGATTAACATGCAGGTGACACACTCATTAGCATAATCAGTTTTCTTAAGTACGAACCGAGTGTAAAATTAGTAATTTTAGCAACAACAGATGAAGATCTATTGACTTAGTGATCACAATCCCATGAGTTTTAAAAATAGCAGGTTCTTATTCAAAGGAGAACTCATGTTCACAGTTACCTACTTCAAACTTTTTAAACTCATATTATGTTAAACATGGTTTTTCTAGTTTCAATAGGCAAAGCAGCTTCACCACATACGCATGACTTCATCGTAATACACCAGCAGGGAAACATATTCTTCATTCAAAACCCATTTTCTCGCAAAAAACCAATGGACACAACTATCCCAGACTTGTAAAAAAGGGACTACTGATTTTTCTATTTTTAAGGATCTGATACCCTTGAACTTCCAGAACATAAAAGCTCAACTTTATAACATGCTTTAACGCAAATATAAACCTTTTGCAAAGTAAAGCACAATTTGATATGTACTTTAATAAATTCAACCTGAAAGTAAACCCCTAGTAAAAGGAATTCTAAAAAAGAAGCATAGCAAGACTATTGCACACTTTATAACATATATAAATATTTTAAAAAAAAAAAAAAATTAAGAACTTTTAGATCCAGGACCTCTATGTATACAATAAAGATAAGCTGACAGTGTTCCCATAACTCAAAACACCATTTTTGCAAAGTACATCCAAAGACATTGTTTTAAATGACAAGTGAAGTTTCATATCTTAACCTTTGCGTAAAAAAAAAAATAGAATAAACAACCTTATCCAAACAGAAGTTTCAACAAAACAAGGGTACCATTCAAATCCTAATAAGAGGGGTATACCATTCCTATAGCCATGGTTTTCTAAATGCACCATTTTAATCTCAAACTATTTAAGGATTATTTATAGCTTATGTCATCTCTATATGGAAATGGTGAAACTTCTATATGCTGGTAGCACACAAAATCTCTACAGACAAGTATAAAGACATCCTTGATTCTCAACCGAAACTAAACATGTTATCGTGCCGGTAATCATGTTCTGTCAAAGGTCTCGAAATTCTATGAACAATGAATTTTATCATCCTTTAAATAATACATAAAACATATTTGCTTGTAGGGATCCAAAATTAGTGGAAGAAAACATCGTGTTCTACTTAAGATTATTTAAACTAAGATAATCACTTTTCTGTTCTAAAAAAAAAGATTAGTCCGACATCATGCTGGAATAAACAGAACGTTAGTTTGAAATGAAAGTATAATCCTCCATATATGCATAAATCTTTAGTTCGAATTTCTAAAGTACGCTATTAGGATCCTATAATTCTAGCACATATGTTGGATTGATACTTTTATTGAGAACACTAAATAAGCAATATATATATATTTTATCTAAAACATGATGTATCCAAAGAACACATTAACTAATGTAGAGGCGCATGCTAAAACAATAAACCCAAACACCCACTGAATTCGATCATATATTCCCATTTTTAATCCTAACATATCAGCAGTTTTGCTTTTGCCAAAACAAATTCATAATTCATATTGGCTTCTTTCTACACTAGTTCTATCAAACAAAGATAAAGTTGCAGATTCTAATGTACACTTCACCAGAAAATTAAACAAAAGATGAGAACATCTCGAACAAATACATTTTTTTTCTCTATAAACTGAAACGTAATGAGAGTCGAGGGTGATTACTCATATATTCTATAGGTAAGTTGATAGCTCCACTAGGTGCACTTAATTTTTATTAACCATTTCATAGCTTTAAAGCGAAACATAGCAGTCATAACATATTCCAACAGGCAGAAAAGAAAACAGACAACAAGACTTTATTGAAAAGGCCCCATTTCAGTTAGCTAAACCAAACAAACGACGAGAAATACTTGGACGACTATATTTCTACTTCTTACAAAATGAGAGACGAAGAGAGGACGAGTACGATTACCTTCTTCGTGACAGCGAACTGAGGCTATTGTCGTCTCCGAATCCTCTTGAAAATCTTGTTTAGCCGAGAACCACCGAGAATTCGACAAAAACAAACTTAGAGTTAAAGAGAATTTTTTTTTTGAGAGCCCCAACTTAAGAGTGAAAAAAGGGATTTTTGAGAAAAGCCGATGGGATTTTTTGGGGTTGTTCAAGAGGGAATTTCCAACACTTGAACCTATCCCAAATAGCTCACTAAGGGCTTCCATTTATAGGTAACAACTGAGGGTTTCAACAGCTCCACAAAGAAGCAAGAATTCGAAATTCAAAAATAAGGGAAAGGGGGGAAATTTTGAGAGATATTTTCAACAGATGAGATGATGAAAATAGGGATGGGACTTACCATGAAATCTGTTGAAATCGCACATGGAGCGTGCAAGCTTCAGAGATGGAGTGTGAGAAAGGAGAAGAGGGCTGTAAGCGCATGTGAGAGGTGAGCAGCAGGCGGATTTGGTGGGATATTGCTAGGCTTACGTTGAAGAGATAAGGGGATCGCTTGGTTCAGTTGCAGAGAAAAAGGGTTTGTTTGGTTCTGGTACTGAAGATGGATTAGGAACTTAAGGGGGCTTTAGTTGTAGGTGTTTGGGCTGGGTCGGGTCAGTGGGATATGGGCTGGGGCATTTGTTTGGCGAATTGGGCTGCTGAAAATGGCTTTCAAGAAATAAGGGTTGGCCCAAGTTTAAAAATTAGCTGAATTAGCTTCTAATCTTACTTTCTCTGATCCCTTTTTTTTCTTCAATCAATTAAAATAGGAATAACTACATGACATAGCAAACATAGAGTGGGTATTAACATTTAGTAGCTATAGTTTAACTTAATTACTTTTCATAGCAAACATTTATGTATTAATAACATTTAATAACTATATATATACACACACAAAATAAAATATTCATCACACTATTCTTTTTTTCAAAGAAGAATCTAACTTCTATTGAATTTCCCCATAAGTGCCCCTTCCAATGAATAGCGAGTTGTCTTATCAAATGCATAGTAAATTACATATCTAATACTTAAGCCTTGGTTCATATTCATCTTCTTCTATTTCTTCTTCATATATTCGTCTCTTTCATCGTCGGATCTGAAAAAACTAAGATCTATGCTTGGAGAAGATGAAAAAAACTTCAGCTACATCGGAAAAAAAATGTCCCGGATTATCGCCGTATTCATCGGAATTTTTTCGATTGTCGGTCTGAAAAACTCGGATCTACGTCGGAAAAAAAAATGTCAACAATAAGTCCGGACTTTCGCTTTATTTTGTTTGTATATTTACCGTGTATATAATGTTTTTCGCTTGTATTTATTGTATACATACGGAAAATATATAGGCGTATTTGTTAATTTTTTGGTGTATCTATGTTGTATACGGTATTTTTCCATATTTTGTATACATACGGACAATATGGCATATTTGTTAATTTTGGTGTATGAATGTTTTATCTTGTATTTTTCACTGTATATACATATCGGAAAATATGATATATTTGTGTAATTATTGGTGTATATATATTTTTTTTTACTCGTTGTATTCATGAATACAACAAGCCAATTTATAAAAATATTTCATGAATACGGTAAAAAAATTGTTGAATTCATGAATATAGCTAAAAAACGAAAAATTGAATACACATGTGGGAGCTAGGTTGATTTGCTACAGAACGTAAATATTGAAATATTAGCTATGCAGTTTGATTATATCCCAAATGTTTGCTATTTACGTAAAATGCCCATTAAAATGTGCTTCTTTATCCTAGTTAATTCCCACAAAATGCATACATATATAAATTACAATATAAGAAATCTAATTTACATATTTAGTTTCAAAGCAGAGTAAAATATTATTGGTACAACAATAAGTAGGATTAAAGGAAAAATGCCAAAACCCATATTGATATCGGAATATCAACGTTATTTTCGAGTGATGTTAGTTATAAAATGTTAAGTTTAGTAATTTTTTTTTTAAGGAATGATAAAAATAATCTTAATAATATCTCAAAAAATTAGTCTGGTAATTAGCGAAAATATTCAAAACTTATTTTGGGGAATTTTCAGGACTAAGAAGCATAGTAAAATTAATTAAATGAAAAAGGAGGGCCAAAATTGGGTGTCAACACCAGGTAGACAGGGAGACAGACTCGACCCTTAGGCTGCTTCATCAGAAATTGCCTAGAAGAGCTCCATTTGATCCGGAGTTGCAGTAGTTGGTATTATTCTTTTATGTACATATATGGGCATGGCGGGGTCCTGTCTCATCTTTATGATATTACATACTCTTCATACAGGCTCGTAGACAGATGTGTATAGTTAGATATCCCTCAGCTTTGTCGGCTCATATTTTTTATATCATTTTGATGGCCTTGTCGGCTTGTGTATATACGGGCATAGTTAATGACGTTTATATGAAAGTGCCTACATCAGATGAAATTCGTGTTATTTGGTGCATGGTAATTATGAGTTAGCCATGTGTCTCACCTTGATATGATTATGAGAGAATAATGAGAGGTGCTTGGTAGGATAACTCCGGGTACCCGTCATGGCCCTCCGGTTGGGTCGTGACAAAAGTGATATCAGAGCAGTTCATCCGAGGGCGTGTCTACGAACCGTGACCAGTAGAGTCTTATTTATGGGTGTGAAGTGCACCACACTTACAAACAAGAGGCTGCGGGCATTTAAGAATGGATGACCTTCTTTCTTATCATAAATCATGCGATAAAGCCGTGATATAAGAATTTCCCTTTTCTTAATCATGTGTTATGTTTTCAGCGATGCCTGTAAAGAGAAAAGCTACAGTAGCCCAAAAAGGCAAGACAGTGGCTGGTAGGAGAACCGAGCGGGTACCGCCGATAGATATAGAGGTGGCTGAGTCTCATAATGAGGTTCCATCTCGATCCTCTCACTCACCGCCTGCTTCAGAGGAGTATGAAGGAGCCTCAGCTCCAGCTCCAGCACCCCCAGTTCCTCCACCAGATGCCACAGGACAAGAGGTGAAATAAGCCATCCATTTGCTGACTCAGTTAGTCGCTGCTCAGGCCCAGCGGCAAGGTACGGGTCATGGTGATAGAGCTGTTAATGCTAGAGCCCGTGATTTTATTAATTTGAACCCTCCTGAATTCTTTGGGTCAAAACCGGATGAGGACTCATAGAGCTTTATTGATGGGATGTTGAGAACATTGCGGATAATATATGTTTCGGATATTGAGTCGGTAGAGTTGGCCTCCTATAGATTACGGGATGTTGCGGTTCATTGGTATATGGTTTGGATGTCTTCTAGAGGAGTCAATACACTTTCACCGGTATGGAAAGAGTTTGTGGATGCTTTCCTCCGACACTATTTGCCGCTAGAGGTTCGACGGGATAGAGTTGATAGGTTCCTAAATATTAGACAGGGAAATATGAGTGCCCTAGAGTATAGCCTTCATTTCAATTCTTTGGCTAGGTATGCTCCAGCCATGGTAGCTGATATGGGAGATCGCGTGCACCGGTTTGTGAATAGCTTAGGGCCACATTTGATGGATGAGTGTTTGACGGCTTCACTTCAGGATGGTATGAATATTTCTCGCATCCAGGCCCATGCCCAGAATTTGAAAGAGCGGCAGCAACATCGGGGGAATGAGCGTAAGTATGATAGGGGTTACAGCCAGATCCTCAGGTCTTGTTAGTGAGCTTAGAGGAGGTCAGAGGTAGCAGCATTCCAGACACTCAGGCTATTCAGAGACTAGTGCACCTCCATAATTTGCGTGCCAGAGATTTGATTGCCCTGTTCGCTCCATACTGGGTTAGAGTTTCAGAGAGTCGGGTTTTCAATATAGGGGTGATTCAGGCCAGACAAGACTACACCACGATGTACTTAGTGCGGTAAGCTACATTGGGGACAGTGCCGATTAGGTTTGGATGTTTTCTATGCTTGCGGCCAGTCAGGCCATATTATGCGGGAGTGTCCATTCTGAGGTGGTAGGGGTACGGTTCAGCCCACAGGATCAGCAGCTGGTTCTTCATCATCTATACGCCCTTCAGGGCTAGGCTCACAGACACCAGTAGGTCGTGGTAGGGACAGAGGAGGAGCACCCAGTTCGAGCGGTCCTCAGCACCGCATTTATACACTGGCTGGGCGACAGGATCTAGAATCCTCCCCCAATATTGTCACATGTATATTATCGGTATCTACTCATGATGTGTATTCATTGATTGATCCAGGTTCTATATTGTCATATATTACTCCTTATATTGCCAATCGTATTGGGGTGAAACCTGAGCCAATCAAGCCTTTTGAAGTGTCTACACCCATCGGTGACCCAATAATAGCTAGTCGGGTCCATAGAAATTGTGTAGTTGTGATTTGTGACTGTCGTACTATGGCTGATCTAAATGAGTTGAAAATGGTAGATTTTGATGTCATTATGGGTATGGATTGGTTGGTTTCTTGTTATGCCAATGTTGATTGTAGAACAAAAATGGTTCGTCTCCAGTTTTCGGGAGAACCAATTTTAGAGTGGAAGGGAAATATGGCCTCCCCAAGAGGTAGGTTTATTTCCTATCTCAAGTCAAGGAAGATGATTGCTAAAGATTACATTTATCATTTAGTCCGGGTTCAGGATATAAAGGCAAAGTCGCCAACTCTTAAATCTGTCCCTGTAGTGAATGAGTTTCCAGACGTGTTTCCGGACGAGCTTCCAGGCCTTCCACTAGAGCGAGAGATTGATTTTGCTATTGATGTGCTACCGGATACTAAACCCATATCTATTCCTCTTTATAGAATGGCTCCTGCAGAGTTGAAGGAGCAACTGAAGGATTTACTTGAGAAAGGCTTTATTAGGCCTAGTTCGTCGCCGTGGGAGCCCCTGTATTGTTTGTAAGAAAGAAAGATGGCTCCTTGCAAATATGTATTGATTACAGGCAGTTAAATAAGGTGACGATCAAGAATAAATATCCGCTCCCAAGAATTGATGACCTATTTGATCAGTTGCAGGGTGCTAAATGGTTCTCAAAAATAGATTTAAGATCCGGGTATCATCAGGTGAGAGTTAAGGAGAAGGATATTACAAAGACGACCTTCAGAACCCGATATGGTCACTTTGAATTTCGGGTAATGTCGTTCGGGTTGACTAATGCACTGGCGGTGTTCATGGATTTAATGAATAATGTGTTTAGGCCTTTTCTAGATTCATTTATGATTGTGTTCATCGATGATATCCTGGTTTATTCTCGGTCCGAGGCGGAACATGCAGATCATTTACGTACTGTCCTTAGAGTTCTTCAAGCTCGGGAGCTATATGCAAAATTTTCAAAATGTGAGTTTTGGTTAAATTCTGTGACTTTTTTGGGGCATATTATTTCAATTGATGGCATTCGGGTGGATACCCAGAAGATTGTAGCTGTAAAGACTTGGCCGAGACCTACATCACCTACGGAAGTTCGTAGTTTTCTGGGCTTGGCAGGTTATTACAGAAGATTTGTAGAAGACTTTTCTTCTATTTCTACACCATTGACGAAGCTGACTCAGAAATTATCTAAATTTCAATGGACGGATGCTTGTGAGCGCGCCGATTTTCGAGATGAAAGATAGATTGACTTCGGCCCCGATTCTGACACTTCCTGAAGGACCGGAAGGCTATGTGGTGTATTGTAATACTCCCGGTGTGGGGTTAGGTTGTGTGTTGATGCAGCATGGTAAGGTTATTGCTTATGCTTCAAGGTAGTTGCGAAAACACGAGAAAAACTATCTGATCCATGATCTTGAGTTAGCCACTGTGATTCATGCATTGAAGATGTGGAGACATTATTTGTATGGTGTTCACGTTGATATTTCTATAGATCACAAGAATCTCCAGTATATTTTCAAGTAGAAAGAGTTGAATTTACGGTAAAGGCAATGGTTAGAGTTGTTGATAGATTATGATGTTAGCATTCTATATCATCCCGAGAAGGTGAACATCGTAGCTGATGCTCTTAGCTATAGATCTATGGAAAACTTATGTGATGTTCAGCCAGAGAAGTGGATGTTAGCTCGTGAGCTTCAGCAGTTAGCTAGCCTAGGAGTTCGGGTAATGGACTCGGGCAATATGGGAGTTACCATTCAGAATTCAGCTATTTCGTCACTAGTGGTTGAGGTGAAAGAACGCCAGTATGAGGATCCCATATTAGTTCATTACAGAAATACACTTCCTCGGAAGAAGAAATCATCCTCTGAAATTTCTGCAGATGGAGTTCTCAGGTGTCGAGGCAGATTATGTGTTCCTGATGTAGCAGGATTACGTCACCAGATTTTGGAGGAAGCCCATTGTTCTCGTTATTCTATTCATCGGGAAGTGACGAAAATGTATCATGATCTTAAATCCAGTTATTGGTGGGATGGAATGAAGAAAGACATGCAGAGTTCGTATCTCAATGTCCTAACTGCCAACGGAGAAAGATCGAGCAGCAAAAGCCCCATGGATTGTTGCAAGCTATGGAAATTTCGACTTGGAAATGCGAAGTGATTAATACGGATTTCATTACAGGCTTACCTCGTTCTCAGTGGAAGTATGATTCCATATGGGTAATTGTGGATAGACTTACGAAGTCAGCTCATTTTCTACCAGTCAGAACTACATACGTAGCCGAGGATTATACAAAGCTTTATATCAAAGAGATAGTCCATGGTGTTCCAGTAGCTGTTATTTCTGATAGAGGAACCCAGTTCACAGCTAATTTTTGAAAATTCTTCCAAGAAGGTTTAGGGACTCAGGTGAGTCTTAGTACAGCATTTCATCCACAGAGGCGATAGACAAGCCGAGCGCACCATTCAGACAAGCCGACGCACCATTCAGACTCTTGAGGATATGTTACGGGCATGTATGTTAGATTTTGAAGGTAGTTGGGATGATCACTTACCGCTTATAGAGTTCGCGTATAACAATGGTTATCATTCCACCATCCAAATGGCCCCGTATGAGGCTTTATATGGGCGCAAGTGTAGATCACCAGTTGGGTGGTTCGAAGTGGGAGAAACTAAGCTAATAGGGCCAGACTTGATCCAGCAAGCCATGGAAAAGGTCAAGCTTATTGAGGATCGATTATTAATAGCCTAGAGTCATCAGAAATCTTATGCAGATAATCGCCAACGAGACTTAGAGTTCAAAGTGAATGACTGGGTATTCTTGAAGGTATCACCGATGAAAGGCGTCATCAGATTTGGTAAAAAGGGAAAGCTTAGCCCTCGGTATATTAGGCCTTATTAGATTGTACGCAAGGTAAGCCAGGTGTCTTATGAATTAGATCTACCTTCGGATTTGGAGTCAGTGCACCCGGTTTTCTATGTATCGATGCTTCGCAAGTGCATTGGAGATCCCTCCAGAATTGTGCATGTAGATGATGTCCAAGTCATTGAGAAACTATCCTACGAAGAAGTTCCCATTGCTATTCTAGATAGGCAAGTTTGAAGGCTCAGAACCAAAGATGTAGCTTCAGTTAAAGTTTTATGGAGAAATAATAATAGGGAAGAAATGACTTGGGAAGTTGAGGAAGACATGAAGTTCAGGTATCCACATTTATTTCCGCTCCTAGAGGAGATTCAGATAGAGGCACCATTGTCCTCAAGTATGTAATGCTTTCTTTCGATGATTGCTTGGTTGTGTGTGGCCATTATTTGTTATTGTAGCCCTGTGAGGCGATATATATATATTTTGGGTTGCTGTGATAGAATGGTAGTGACATATTACAGGTGAAACTCCAGCGAAATTTTTGTAGAATCCCCAAGATCCTAACATTCGAGGACGAATGTTCCTAGGGGGGAGGAATGTTACATCTTGAAAATGTTGTTTCGTTTGCATTATGAGTAGATTAATTCAAGCCTAAAGTGGATATGAGATCCTTATAAGGTTAATGGGGGGTATTTGATAACTTTAAGTGTGTACCCTAAGGTTTTGGAGTCATATGAATTGGTGGAAATAAGCTCGTCAAAGGAGTTGGAATTTGAGTCATGTTTTGGGAAGATTTCGTATCATTTGAGTTACACATTGTTTAGTAATGCCTTGAGGGGGAGCTATAGGGCCCCTTAGATGGTTAATAAAGTTTTACACAAGTGCCAAGAAGGTTCCATAAGGATTGAAGGTCAAACGAATCGAAAAGAATGCATTTTCGCGAAATCGGGGAAAAAGGGGTAATATGCGGCCGCATACTCAATATGCTGGGCTGTATATTGGCCGCCAACTCCCCATTTTGGGTGAGTATTCTGCCCAACACCACCCCCCTATTGTGGAGGGAGTATGCGGCTGCATACTTAGTATGCTGGGCCGCATACTCACCGCAACACGGAGCGATGGGGCGAATTGGGCACCTTTTTAAACCCTAAAGGACCCCATTCTCCACATTAACTTTCCATACTTATTTCCCCACATTAAAATAAGGTTCTTGAGAGTTCTTGAAGGTTCCCCAATTTCTAAACCTTTCCATATTATTAAGAGAGAAGATCAACATCAAAACCCAAAGAGAATCCATGGAAAGTGATTGTTCTTGCTTCTCATCAAAGTTGTGATAAACTTTGTCTTGAAAGGAGCTGGGGAAGGTGAAGTTCTTCTATAATAAGGTATGTTCTTCCTATTATTTACATGATTGAGTTGATATAAAGGCTTAGTAACTCTTGAAAAGGAAAAGAATTAAAGTGGAGAAGTTATAAAATGTTGAAGTGAAGAAGATGACTATGAGATGAACTTGAAAAAGGGGATTTTGGGTAAATTCGAGACTAAATTGAATATAACTTCTTGATTATAATATTGTGGATGTTGCTATTGTTGTTTGGGAGTTGTTTGTGATATGATGGAAGTTGATAAAATAGGGGAAGTGTTGCCCAAATTTCGTTAGTTCGTTAATTGCACTAGTTTGAACTTAAAAGTGTTTTCAAGACTCAATTTTAGTGTGAATCCTCTTGAATGTAGATTTTGCGGACTTTGGAGGAGAACTTTAAAAAGTTAAGGAGACGTTAAGGTATGTAAGGCTAACCCTTCTTTCTAAAGGTATGAATTCCTTATTGTGAATCCATCTAAGATATTCGTAATGTCCTATTCCTAGAAATGCTAGGAGTTCGTGACTTTCAAGATTCTTAAGATATTATTGATAAAAGCTCTCCATAGTGATGATGATAATGATGATGATGGTGACTTCATAATAGAAATCGGGGGTTTACCGACTTTATGTCACCCCGATAGAGTTGTAATGTTTCCTTTGGATACTCATGTATGTCATATATGTATATAACTATTTTGTGACACCGAGCTTATATGGCGGGTATGATATCTATTGCGGGCGCACCACTGCAGTTGGGTATGGACAACACCGAGCTTGTTATGGTACGGGTATAGATGACACCGAACCTACATGTTCGGGTATGGTATCATTATATGTATATGTATATGTATGAAATGTTTTATTTAGAGAAAGGTTAAGTAAGCATGATGAACGTCTCAAGAGGTATAAATGGTCCTTCTATCGTATGTTATTCTTCATGCTTTTATCATGTTACTATTCATGCCTTACATACTCAGTACATTATCCGTACTGATGTCCTTTTGCTTGTGGACGCTGCGTTCATGCCCGCATGTAAAGACAGGGAGACAGACCCAACCCTTAGGCTGCTTCATCAGAGATTGCCTAGAAGAGCTTCGTTTGATCCGGAGTTGCAGTAGTTGGTATTATTCTTTTGTGTACATATATGGGCATGGCGGGATCCTGTCCCGTCTTTATGATATTACATACTCTTCGTATAGGCTCGTAGACAGATGTGTATAGTTAGATATCCCTCAGTTTTGTCGGCTCATATTTTGTATATCATTTTGATGGCCTTGTCGACTTGTGTATATACGGGCATAGTTAATGATGTTTATATGAAAGTGCCTACATTCGAGGAAATTCGTGTTATTTGGTGCATGCTAATTATGGGTTAGCCATGTTGCTCACCTAGATATGATTATGAGAGCATGATGAGAGGTGCTCGCGGGTGCCCGTCTGGCCCTCCAGTTGGGTCGTGACACCATGCCATACTGCCTAAAGATCTTTCTTTCCAGATGTCTACTTTCATTCCAGACATTATTCATTATTATGTTTGACAGATATTTCGTTCTTTAGACATTATTGGTTAGAGTCCTTGTATGATGACTTTCATATTTTGGGGATGTAATAGTTAGACTTCAGCACTTACGGTATTTATAATTTATGACTCGATTAGACTATTTATTCATTCACTTATCTATTGATTGTTAGAGAATAAATGATTAAAGAAGTTGAAATTTGCTAGTGATTAATGGGTTAACCGGTAAGGGTTCACCTACTAGTGATATTAAGGTAGGTGCCCGCACGATCAGTAATTAGGGTCGTTACACCCCTGTCATTACATTTTCCGTCTGGGTCGGGTCAAGGATAAAAGGTTATGGGTCAGTGATTTTTTTAAAGCAAATGGTATTTTTTATTTTTAATAAATGAGTAAATGTTTTTAATTCGAAAATAGTCTCCGTTAATGAAAAGGGTAATATGCACGCTTTGTGTAACGATGAGGGGTATATTCACACCATTTTTTTAATGGGAGGTATATATGCTCTATACGCAAAGTTGAGGGACATATTTGTCCCTTTTATCTTAAGAAGTGAGATAATATTAAATGAGCAAATTGATCTATGTGATAAACCTTGGTGGATGTTAACCAACAGTGACAAATTTTCAGTAAGCAGTGCATGAGATTTATTAAGGCAGACTAAACAGATAAACTGACATTATAGCCAAATGTAGGTGAAAGGCTTGCCGTATAAAATTTCTTTCTTCCTACGGAGAGTATGGAAGTTGAAGTTTCCTATGGATGATATACTGGCAAGTATAAGTATTACTATTGTGTCTAGGTGTAGGTGTTGTGCACATCCTGAGCAAGAGACTATGTCACATTTGTTCTTGACCAGAGAGTATGCACATGTAGTTGAAACTTTTTTTGCTTCAACAGTAGATGTGCAGGGGCCTTTTGTGCAGATCAATCCATCAATAACCACATGGTAGATGGCAGACTGTGCTCGTAAGCTAAAAGCATTACAGCAGGCTGCTCTTCCTATCATACTGTGATAATTGTGGAAAAGGAGAAAGTTGCAGGCTATGCGTCCACCAAACACAATATATGAAGGGACCTGGTTGTGTACCAGTTCCCTTATGCAGTGCAGTAAGAGAGTCAACACAAGATTTTACCGTGAAAAACTACTTGCTCAAGGGATTAAAAACCACGACCTACCCTAGTAGGATTTCAAGTCCACTTAACGAGCAACTTCAGGTTACAACACAATCGTAAGCTAGGAACTAACTCTCGTAATCCCTCACCCTTACAATAACGCTTATGTAACCAAAGAACTAAACCCATAGTCCCTCCATCCTTGTAATACTCCGATTGCAAGCAGCTCCACTTGACTAACTCTAGCCAAGGACCACTAATACACCTAGACTAACTCTAGCCTAGTGTACCACTCAAAAGCTTGCGGAAACACACTTCCAGCAAGTACACTTTGAGACTTTTCAAACCACCTACAAACAACTTCTTAACACAGAAGAGTAGGTTTACAATTTAAGCACAAGTGAACAAAGATTCACAATAACCTAAAGAACATAGACTAAATCTTGTATCTGGATCAGGCTTTTCAACTTGTAGGTGACTTTGTTCTTGAGAACTTGTGTCGGTAGCTTTGCACGATTTTAGAATAGGTTTTCAAGTCTACCAAGTATGTTGCCATCATGATGTATATATAGTGGGAGTATGCGGGATGAAAAGAGACCACTCTTATATTTTGATCTAAAGCATGGGCCAGCTCACAGTTGTACTTGTTTGCAGGAAGTTGCTCAGCTTTACAGTTGTCTTTATCCACAGTGCAAGGTGCATAGAGAGCAGATTACAAACCATGTCTCTGTCTGGTTCTGAAACAGTTTGACAATCATCAAAATACGAATGCACTTGGGACTATCAGAGGAACACTATAGTTCATGGAGGGAATATGTCTATGTCACAACTCAACTACCGGATCATGCGGGCACCCACACTAACCCCCTGGTGGGTGAACCCTTCCCTTAACTATATCAAATTTGAGACAACATGCGGAATTGAGCACAAGTACATAATCAGTCTTAATTTATAAATTCTTAATAAGTGCAGAAGTACTGAGTACATACCCAAAACCTAGACTGGAGTAGTACAGAGCTTCTACAAAGATTTACAAAGTTTAAATGAAATACAAACTCCGAATGAAATTAAGTATTGTCCGTAAGAAGAGCATGGACAGAATACATATGAAGAGACTCCGGGTTGTAGGTCCGGCTAATAGCTCACCCAAACATTGTTGTGATATCTTCGAGATCTATCACAAGGTCTCAAACACCAACCTAGAAACAACTCTACACTCCATAAAGAGGCTAGCAAGAGTAGTACGAGCACAGCACAGGGCTTGTAGGTATCATAGGCCGACAACCATTAAATAACGCATATAAATGAGCTGAAATCAACGAGTAGAATAGATAAGCAATCAAGTACAGTCACTAAACATGTTCGGATAACGTTTCACAACAACAATAGGAACATTAAGTCTCAATATTCTCCATCATATCCTAGGTGAAAGCTTCTAATCCATAAGTCCACCAAGTTTCTAAGTAATCACTTAACAAGCAGGCAACAACTCAGGTAAATCACCAACAAGAATTCAATGAGGTAATGTGCGATGCAATGATATGAAGGACAATACAAATGGGATGCAATGCATGCTATGCAAGTGCTATACAATTCCCCCGGGTCTCCCCACCATACTGTACACACATGATAAGGGAAATGCCTCATAGCCATGACCCATGGAGGAGCTGCGAAGTCCATGTACCCCTCGTCCTGGCAAAAGACCTCGGGCAATGAGCTCTCATTTTGCTCCGGTAAATGACCTAAGATCACGAGCACACATTTCGCTCTGGTATCAACCTTGGATCACAAACTCTTTTCTCTCTTTTATGATCTCCGACAAAGACCTCGGAAGCTACACTCTCTCACTTATCATCATTTCTAGTTTCATAACCATATCAAGTCACATATGCAATATGGGATGTATGCCATGCATAAGATCAATCACAACAACACCACTCATAGTGGGATCAATAGTCACATTACCATGTAATGCACATCATAATTCATTTCATTTCAATCACCTTCCTTTCCAGTTGATAAGTGAGATATCAAGAAACAAAGATGAGAACAGTCAATTCAAAAGTGTAACAAAGTCAATTCAAAAGTGTAACAAATCACATATGAAGTATGGGATGCAATGCCATGCATGATATCAACCTCAAATACACCATATATCGTAGGATCAACAGATATTTTCCATAAAATGCGTATCAAGCTCCTTTCTTTAACATTTTCTTCCTTTTTCATGAGGCAAGTGAGATGTAACAAGGCGCAACATAGAATCAATAATGCATGCCAAGAATACTGAACACAACTAAAGTCATTACTTTCAGCCTTTCCTTTTCATGCGATAAGTGAGAATCAAATGATAAAATAAGTCTATCAACTAACACACCTATTAGCTAACATGGAGACAAGCCCACATAATAGCTGACGATACCAACCTAATTGGAATTCACCTCCACACCATGCCCGAAGCCCTATCATGCTTTCTCCGTCAATAACTACTAACTACATACGTGTCCCTAATCGAAATGTAAACATAAATAAGCTGTAACCTACCTCGAAGGCCGAACAGGTGCCACGAATCTCAAGCCAAAGCCTTTCAACTTCGGAATAGCTTCCAAACGATCAAAGTCTACCAAATAATTCATATACATTATATTAAAATGCTTATGGTACCCATATTGCCATAATCCCAAGTCGAAGTCAAAACCGACATTAAAAAGAAAATCGAGGCCCAGAAGGGCAAAATCGATAATTTACATTGAAAATGATTTACCCAAAGTCTAAAAAGTTAAAATACCAAGTATCATATCAATCCAACCCCTAATAAGCATTAATTTCATCAATTTAGTAAAAAAAAACCAAATTTGGATAAACCCCATATTTCAATCCGTTTGGAAATTTGTTTAGAAATCGAATATGAAGTTAGAAATAGCTAACCCAGGCCACAAATCATGAAATCCCTTCAAAAATTATCCATAAACTTAGTTAAGGAAGACCATTACCAATCTAGGATTCATATTCATTCAACCCTTATTTTCTATAGTTAAAACTTAAGCAAAAGAGAGATTTATGCTTCGCAACTATTCACCTCAATGATTAATTGATTAGATTCAAGGAAATTTCGCAACAAAACCAGATTTAGAGTGAAGATAATTCAAAATCAACTTAGGGTTTATCATCCCAAACCCCCCAACTTTAGCATGTTTTTTCTAACATGATTTCCCTACTTTAATGGTAATATGAATAAAATAAAAAGGTATGAAACTTACCCAATGGAAGAATCCTCCTCGAGGACTAGCGAAATTGCCCCTTAGACTATTACACCTCTCGTTTCTGTCGCAAGAAAGTCCTTGGCTTATTGGTGGTTTATACCTTTAGTATGGAGATCCACACCCGAATTGTTGAGATATTAAGTGCCTTACTTCACATTTACCGAAGCACAAGTATATGTTCTTTACTATACGATAGGATTAGAGGTTAAGCGAATCGGATCGACGCGAGTTAGAATGACTCAGGAAAAACCTCGTTGGTAATCCGCCGCCTTTGACGGGTCGTTGACACGTCGACGAGCCATCGTTGCATGCCGTTAATGAGCTGCCGCCTCTGAACTTTCAGGTGGCAGGTCGACAGAGCACGTCGACGAGCCGTCGACCCGCATCGCTGGAACTTTCTAGTTCCACCTATATATATGAAACCCCTAATTTTAATTCATTATTTTCCATTCCCCAACCAGAGAAAAACCCTAATATATTCCCTCTTAACATTTTCCATCAAATTAGTGAAGTTTTACTAAGATGCGAGCCCCGTGGACCCGAGCTAGAGTGAAGGGAAAGTTGTTCCTAGTGGTTCTATTGGAGTTATCGAGCTTTAAAGTTAGAGTTGGGAGCTTGAGTCTGGGAGTTCTAGCTTCTTCAAGGTATGAATATGATTCTTATCTTTATTAGGGAGTGATTATCAAGAGTTTTAGTGATTTAAGGCGAGGGAGGTGGTGTTATAGAGGTATGAACTAGTTGTTAGTATGGTTGCCTTATGGGTTGACTTTGATTAGACTTTTGGAGAGATTCTTACTTGCTTATGTTGCCATATCATTTTGTTGTTGTTGTTTATGTCGTGCTGATGTTTGGGATAAGTTGAAAATTGAGTGATTGATAAGTTTACAAAGGGAATGCTATCCGAAATTCATTAAACTCTTTTATTTACATGAATTGGCTAGTAAGTGAGGTAAATGGTCTAATGGTGGCATATGTTATCTTGATTATAGACTTGCGAGTTCGAGAAGTAGACGTTGGACGAGTAGATACGCTCCAAAGTATGTTAAGGCTATCCTTTCCTTCATTTTGGCATGATCCTTATAATATGAACGAACGAACGAATGAACGAGCTTCCATATTACTCTATTTCTAGAAGCATTAGGAGTACCTTAGCCTTTGGTGTTCCTATACCCCTTGTTATGATTGCTCCTTTTGTTCTTGGGTCCTGAGATTTCGTATGTTGATGGATGATAGCTCAAAGGATGTCCATCGGAGGTAGTACAACCTTATGTCACTCCGAGAGTTCTATTTACTTATTTTACTTATGCATTGCATTCATTTATACATATGCACATTGACCCATGACCAGAAGGCATTATATACGCTTATATTATATGTATATGGGTATGGGGAAAGAGATAGGTGTTATATACGCATTACCACCTGATCAGCTGGTGCACAGTGATGATGATGATGAATGCCGCAGAGAGGCCGATGGGATATGATATATGGATCGGGCTGTACGTTCCTCAGTACTAACAGTTATATTATGACCTATGCATATCATACGTTCTCAGAGGCACTTTTATGTTACACAGATGTTCCTAGATGTTTATCCACATATGCATTCAGATATTGAGATTAGTTTCAGATGTCTTTTGTGATTTTATGTACTGGTTGTTCTTATGCCTTACATACTCGGTACATTATCTGTACTGACTCCCCTATTTCTCGGGGATCGCGTTCATGCCCGCGAGTTCGAGTAGGCGGACAGAGGTCGACTCAGTAGGGCTTCTACTCAGCGGTAGTCAGTGCGCTCCACTTGATCCGGAGCCGTAGTTCATTTGTTGTGTGCTATTTTTGACATGTATATATGGGTATGACGGAGCCCTGTTCCATCCTTTCTACCGCTTTGCATTCTATTAGAGGTCTTTAGACAGTTGTGTATAGTCGGGATGTGATGTAGCCTTGCGGCTCCTATTCTTTTGTGTACGGATATGTAGCGTTCCTAGTCGCTTGCTTGTATATATATATATATATATATATATATATATATATATATATATATATATATATGTGTTGGGGAGTTCTTGATGTTGTTCTTTCGAGTCGCATAGTTCGGTTATGAGTCGGGGGGGGCCACCCTATTTTTCTCGTGATAGCTAAGCAAAGGTAGTGTTGTCTGGTCGGTAGGACGGCATCCGTCACGACACTCACTCGGTTTGGGTCGTGGATGGTATCGGTAAAGCGCTTCGTCCCTTGGGTTGTCTACGCATCGTGTTTAGTAGAGTCTTATTTGTGGGTGTGTTGTGCACCCCACTAATAGACAGGAGGCTACAGGACATTTAAGATGTTGTCATTCTTTCTTTCCTAGATCGTGCGATAGAACTGTGTGTTAAGAGTTCACTTTCTAAAATTTGTTCTGATTTTAGCGATGCCTCGAAAGAAAGCTACAGCTGCCCAGAAGGGCAAGGGAGTGGCTGGTGAGGCTACTAGCCATTCTGTGCGGACCACCAGGGCTCGGAGCGAGTCCTAGAGTGAGACCCCATCTCAGACTTTGCATACCCCGCCTCCAGCGCCTACTTCAGTGCCTCTAGTCCCTCAGCCACATGTATCGTGTCAGGATATGCGTGATGCTATACAGTTGTTGACTAGATTGGTCGCCGCTCAGGCTTAGAGTCAAGGAGTTGGTGTTGATCAAGCAAACCGAGCTAGTAGTACGAGGGTTAAGAATTTTCTTGGTTTAAATCCCCTAGAGTTCTCAGTTTTAAGGCAGAATATGGACCCCCAGGATTTTATTGATAGCATGCAAAGGACTCTAAGGGTCATGCATGCTAATGAGGTCGAGTCAGTAGAGTTGCCCTCTTATAGGCTTCGTGATGTCGCAGTGCAGTGGTACCAGGCGTGAGAGCTATCTAGGGGAGAGAATGCCCCTCCAACTATTTGGCGAGAGTTTTTGGATGCTTTTATTCATCATTATTTACCACCAGAGGTTCGGCGGGCCAGAGCAGACAGGTTTTTACACATCCAGCAGGACAGTATAAGTGGTCAGGAGTACAGTGTATATTTTGATTCATTGGCTAGATATGCCCCAGCTATGGTGGCTGAGATGGAGGATCGAGTTCATTATTTTGGGGCTGGTCTAGGTCCACATTTGATTGATAAGTGTACGACAGCGGCGTTACAGCTGGGTATGGATATTTTTCGCATACAGGCATATGTACAGAATTTGGA
Organism: Lycium ferocissimum; assembly: GCF_029784015.1. Taxonomy (NCBI): domain Eukaryota; kingdom Viridiplantae; phylum Streptophyta; class Magnoliopsida; order Solanales; family Solanaceae; genus Lycium; species Lycium ferocissimum. Next base: position 61,240,589 of record NC_081351.1, read on the forward strand.
GGATCGTAAGCATCAACGAAGGACAGACCCTGAGAGAGTGATCGGGGCCATGGCAAAAGGGCTAGATCTTTAGATATTGCTGGTGAGTTCAGAGAAAGACAGAGACAGCAGTACTCTCGGTATCCATTCCATCCAGCAGCGAGTGCACCTCCGCGGTTTCCAGGTCAGAGATTTGATCTTCTTATTCAGGAGCGGGTCAGAGCTTCGGGTTCTCAGTACAGGCCGAAGTTAGGCCAGGTGAGACCACCCTTACCACGGTATACCCAGTGTGGTAAATTACACGCTGGACATTGTCGATTGGGATCAGATACTTGTTATGCTTGTGGCCAGCCAGGTCATAAGGTGAGAGAGTGCCCGACGAGGGGTGGTGCAGGTATTGTTCAGCCTACAGGGTCCGTAGCTGGTTCTTCTTCATATGTACGCCCTTCAGGGCAAGGTTCTCAGACACCAGCAGGACGTGGTAGAGGAAGGAGTGAAGCATCTAGTTCGAGCGGTCCTCAGAACCGTATCTATGCATTAGCTGGTAGATAGGATCGTGAGTCGTCTCCTGATGTTGTGATAGGTATATTATCGGTTTCCTCCTATAATGTATACCCACTGATTGACCTAGGTTCCACCTTATCATATGTTACTCCATTTTTTGCTGGCAAATTTGGAATAAAGCCTGAATCAATTAAACCTTTTGAGGTGTCTACGCCAGTTAGTGACCCAATTATAGCTAGGCGAGTGTATCAAGGTTGTGTAATTATAGCTTGTAATCGCCATACCATAGCGGATTTGATTGAGTTAGATATGGTCGATTTTGATGTTATTATGGGTATGGATTGGTTGGCTTCCTGTTATGCTAACGTCGATTGCAGAACGAAGGTAGTCCGGTTTCAGTTTCCAAATGAGCCAGTCTTAGAGTGGAAGGGAAATGCTGCTTCGCAGAGGAGTAGGTTTATTTCCTACCTTAAGGCAAGGAAAATAATCAAAAAAGGGTATATTTATCACCTAGTTCGGGTTCAGAATGTACAACCAGAGTCACCGACCCTTCAGTCTGTCCCTGTGGTCAATGAGTTCCCAAAGGGGTTTCCAGATGAGCTTCCAAGCATTCCGCCAGAAAGGGAGATCGATTTTACTATTGATCTATTACCAGATACTCAGCCAATATCCATTGCTCCTTATAGAATGGCACCTGCAGAGTTGAAAGAATTGAAAGAGCAACTGAGGGATTTATTTGGGAAGGGCTTCATTAGACCCAGTACATCACCGTGGGAAGCGTCGATTTTATTTGTAAGAAAGAAGGATGGCTCTTTGCGAATGTGTATTGACTACAGGCAATTGAATAAAGTGACTATAAAGAATAAGTATCCACTTCCGAGGATTGATGACTTATTTGATCAGCTGCAGGGTGCCAAGTAGTTTTCAAACATAGACTTAAGATTAGGGTATCATCAGGTTAGGGTGAAGGAGGAAGACATTCCAAAAACGGCATTCAGGACTAGATACGGGCATTATGAGTTCCGTGTTATGTCATTTGGGCTAATTAATGCTCCAGCTGTATTCATGGACTTGATGAATTGTGTATTCAGTCCCTTTCTAGATCTTTTCATGATTATGTTCATAGATGATATTATGGTTTATTCGTCGTCAGAAGCTGAACATGTAGATCATCTACGTGCGGTGCTTAGAGTTCTTCGAGATAGAGAGTTATTTGCGAAGTTTTCTAAGTGTGAGTTCTGGCTGAACTCTGTGGCTTTTCTTGGCCACATTATTTCAGATGAAGGAATTAGAGTGGATAATCAAAAGATTGAAGCTGTGAGGAATTGGCCAAGGCCCATGACACCAACGGAGATACGCAGTTTCTTGGGTCTGGCAGGATATTATAGAAGGTTCGTAGAAGGATTTCTTCTCTTTTAGCCCCGTTGACCAAGCTGACTCAGAAATCAGCTAAGCTTCAGTGGACGGACGCGTGTGGGCGGAGTTTTCAGATATTGAAGGACAAGTTGACCTCAGCGCCCGTCTTGACTCTTACGGAGGGAAAAAATGGCTATGTGATATATTGTGATGCTTCAGGTATTGGGTTGGGGTGTGTATTGATGCAATATGGCAAAGTTGTTGCTTATGCCTCCAGACAGCTGAAGAAGCACGAGAAGAATTATCCAACCCATGATCTTGAGTTAGCTGCAGTGATCCATGCCTTGACAATGTGGAGGCACTACTTATATGGCATCCATGTTCATATTTATACTAATCATAAGAGCCTCCAAAAGACATCTTTAAGCAGAAGGACTTGAACTTGTGTCAGAGGCAATAGTTAAAGTTGTTGAAAGATTATGATGTTGATATTCTGTACCATCCTGGAAAGGCTAATGTAGTAGCCGATGTCGTTAGTCACAAATCTATAGGTAGCTTGTCACATTTGTAGCCAGAGAAGAGAGAACTAGCCTGTGGAGTTTGTCGGCTAGCCAGTCTTGGAGTTCGGTTGTTAGACTCAGGTGATACGGGAGTTACCGTTCAGGACACAGCGGTATCATCCTTGGTAGCAGAGGTAAAGGAGCGTCAGTACGAAGACCCTATTTTCGTCCATTACCGAGATACGGCACCTCAGGAAGGAAAGACACCTTTTGTGATAGTAGGCTTAGGTATCGGGGTAGATTATGCGTTCCCAATGTTACAGGACTTCGTCAACAAGTTATGGGGGAAGCCCACTATTCTCTCTATTCTATTCATCCACGCACAACAAAAATGTACCATGATCTCAAGGAAGTGTACTGGTGGGATGGTATGAAGAAAGACATAGCAGAGTTTGTCGCTCAGTGTCCAAATTTCCAACTAGTCAAGATATAGCACCAAAAGCCCGGAGGTTTATTGCAAGCTATGGAGATTCTGACGTTGAAATGGGAAGTAATTAATATGTATTTCATTACGAGTTTTGCCCAGACTCCGCGGTAAGTATGATTCAATATGGGTCATAGTTGATAGGCTTACAAAGTCGGCCTCACTTTCTACCACTGTCGAGCTACTTATTCACCGAGGATTATGCGAAGCTCTATCTTAGAGAAATTGTACGACTTCATGGTGTTCCTACAGCCATTATTTCAGACAGAGGGGCGAAGTTCACAGCTAACTTCTGGAGATCTTTTCATAATGGATTGGGGACTCAGATGAGTCTTAGTACTGTATTTCATCCGCAGATAGATGGACAAGCTGAGCGTACTATACAGACACTTGAGGATATGCTGAGAGCGTGTGTACTTGACTTCTGAGGTAGCTGGGATAAGCATTTGCCTCTTATTGAGTTTGCATATAATAACTGTTACCATTCTAGTATTTAGATGGCTCCTTATGAGGCTTTATATGAACGGAGATGTAGATCACCTATAGGATGGTTTGATGTTGGACAAAATCAATTAGTAGGCCCAAACTTGATACAGAAAGCGGTTGACAAAGTGGAAGCGATTCAAGAAAGGTTACTAGCAAAGACAAAGTCGACAGAAATCCTATGCAGATATCGGCGGCGCAAGTTGGAGTTTGAGGTAGGCAATTGAGTTTTCCTGAAGGTCTCGCCTATGAAGAGAGTGATACATTGGGCCATATAAAATCATCCGTACAGTGGGTAAGGTAGCATATGAGTTAGGGCTACCTTCTGAATTGGAGTCGGTACATCCAGTATTCCATGTGTCTATGCTCCGTAAGTATATAGGAGATCCCTCGAGAGTTGTACCAGTAGATGATATCTAGGTGACCAAGCAATTATCATACGAGGAAACCCCAGTGGCTATATTGGATAGACAAGTTCGTCGAACAATTATTTATTTCAGTTTAGGGTTCCTCGTCTTTTTTTTTTTTGAAAAAGAATAAAAAAAGGGGAAGGTGTGGGGAGAAATGACAAAAAGATATTGGAACATAAACCAAACCATAGGTATTTCATTGGTTCATAAAAGTAAACAATTGCGGACTAAGGATGTGGCTTCCGTTAAAGTGCTTTGGAGAAATAATAATGTTGAAGAAATGACATGGGAAGCAGAAAATGATATGAAGACCAGATATCCACACCTATTCTCATCTTTCGAGGAGGTTCAGACTTCAGGTATGTGATATACTTAAGGCTATTTCATTTTGGGTCGTGTGAGGCCATGGTTGTTATTGCTTTATGTAGCCCTGTGTGGCATTATTTTGGGTTGCTGTATACAGGTTAGATTGGTATAGTTACAGGGGAAACTCTGCCGATTTTTTTTAATAACCCATAACTTATATGAACATTCGAAGACGAATGTTTCTAAGGGCGAGGGGGGGGGGGGGGAGGGAGAATGTTACATCTCTCGTTTCCGTCGCAAGAAAGTCCTTGGCATATTAGTGGTTTATACCCTTAGTATGGAGATCCACACCCGAATTGTTGAGATATTAAGTGCCTTACTTCACATATACTGAAGCATAAGTATATGTTCTTTACCATACGATAGGATTAGAGGTTAAACGAATCAGATCGACGCGAGTTGGAACGACTGAAGAAAAACCTGCAGAACCAGTCGCCTTTGATGGGCCGTTGACACATCGACAAGCCATCGTTGCATGCCGTTGATGAGTTGCCGCCTCTGAACTTTCAGGTGGCAGGTCGACGGAGCACGTCGACGAGCCGTCAACCCGCATCGCTGGAACTTTCTGGTTCCACCTATATCTATGAAACCCCTCGTTTTAATTCATTATTTTACATTCCCCAACTAGAGAAAAACCCTAATATATTCCCTCTTAACATTTTCCATCAAATTAGTGAAGTTTTACCAAGATCTGAGCCCCGTGGACCCGAGCTAGTGAAGGGAAAGTTGTTCCATAGGGTTCTATTGGAGTTATTGAGCTTTAAAGTTAGAGTTGGAGCTTGAGTCTTGGGAGTTCTAGCTTCTTCAAGGTATGAATATGATTCTTATCTTTATTAGGGAGTGATTATCAAGAGTTTTAGTGATTTAAGGCGAGGGAGGTCGTGTTATGGAGGTCTGAACTAGTTGTTAGTATGGTTGCCTTATGGGTTGACTTTGATTAGACTTTTGAAGAGATTCTTACTTGTTTATGTTGCCATATGATGTTTTTGTTGTTGTTGATGTCATGTTGATGTTTGGGATGAGCTGGAAATTGAGTGATTGATAAGTTTACACAGGGAATGTTGTCCGAAATTCGTTAAACTCTTTTCGTACTTGAATTGGCTAGTAAGTGAGGTAAATGGTCTAATGGTGGCATATGTTATTTTGATTGTAGACTTGCGAGTTCGAGAAGTAGACGTTGGACGAGTAGATACGCTCCAATGAACGAACGAATGAACGAGCTTCCATATTACTCTATTCTTAAAAGCATTAGGAGTACCTTAGCCTTTGGTGTTCCTATACCCCTTGTTATGATTGCTCCTTCTGTTCTTGGGTCCTGAGATTTCGTATGTTGATGATGATAGCTCAAAGGATGTCCATCGGAGGTAGTACGACCTTATGTCACTCCAAGAGTTCTATTTACTTATTTTACTTATGCATTGTATTCATTTATACATATACACATTGACCCCTGAACAGAAGGCTTTATATACACGTATATTATATGTATATGGGGTATAGGGAAAGGGATAGGCATTATATACACATTACCACCTGATCAGCTGGTGCACAGTGATGATGATGATGATGATGATGGTCGCAGAGAGGCCGATGGGATATGATATATGGATCGGGTTGTACGTTCTCCTCGACATATATATATATATATATATATATATATATATATATATATATATGGATCGGGTTGTACGTTCCTCAGCACTAACAGTTATATTATGACCTATGCATATCATACGCCCTCAGAGTCACTTTCATGTTATATAGAGTTATACAGATGTTTCCAGATATGCATTCAGATATTGAGATTAGCTCTCATGTTTCAGATGTCTTTCGTGATTTTATGTACTGGTTGTTCTTATGCCTTACATACTCAGTACATTATCCGTACTGACTCCCCTTGCTCGTGGGCGCGTTCATTCTGCAGTTCGGCAGCGGATTGGCGGTCCAACAAGGTGGGGCTTCTACTCGGCGGTAGTCGATGCGCTCCACTTGATCCGGTAAAATTCGTAGTTCATTTGTGGTATGCTATTTTTGACATGTATATATGAATATGATGGGGCCCTGTCTCGTCCTTTCTACCGCTTTACATTCTATTAAAGGTCTGTAGACAGTTGTGTATAGTCAGAATATGATGTAGCCTTGTCGGGTCCTATTCTTTTGTGTACAACATATGTAATGACCTAGTCGGCTTCCACTATTATTTCAGTATATATATATTTTAGTGTATATATATATATACGGGTTGTTGGGAGTTCTTGATGTTGTTCTTTCAGAGTCAGCATAGTTCAGTTATGAGTCAGATATGGGCCACCGGTTTTTCTGTGATAGCTAAGCAAGTGTAGGGGTGTCTAGTTAGTAGAGGTCAGGCATCCGTCACGACTCATCGGTTTGGGTCGTCACATAGACTCCTTTAAGATTCCAATTTAGTAATGGGAAGAAATGCTTCGAGTTTGGGATTTTAAGGTTTCAAAAACAGCGACTTTGCATCTGCGAACCCATTTTCCGCAGATGCGGACTCACTTAATATCTCCACATCTACGGACCAAGTCTCGCATAGGCGAGCCCGCAGATGCGACACAAAGTCCCGCATAGCGGAACACCAGAAAACCAGAAAATTCTGGTTTTTCACCAAGTTCAACTCAAAACCCGACACTTATCCGAGACCATCTGGATACAAACCAAATATGCATACCAATGTAAAAACACGCTACGAATTCACCCGTGCCCTCGAAATTCCTAACGGAGGTCATCTTGACCGGGTCAACCCTTAAAACCCCAAAAATCAAGTTTCCAACCAAAGGAACAAAATACCCCCCGAATGCCCTGGGAATCGAATTAATCACCTCACCAAGTTATAATCGAATCTTCGGACCTCATGAAATCGATGAAATTCCCAAAAAGGTTTGTTTACCCAGAAGTCAACTATTGGTCAAAGTTTTTTCACATATTCAACTTAGAACTTCTAATTTCCTCAAAAATCAAACAAGAGTCGCCCGATCACCTTGAGAATCGTGCTACCCATCCTCATAAGTCAAACACGCTCTAATGAGGCTAGGGGAAGGGTCAACATAGGTAAAAAGGTAAAATGCCTAAATGACCAAACGGGTCGTTACAGTCTAGGAGTAGGGTGATATTGAGATTAACCTCAATCTCACTCATTTGGCTAAAGTGATATACCCTTGGTTGAAAATCCCCAAAAGTTGGCCACAGTTGGTGCAGTTTCTAGAAGGTTATAAGCCACAAGTTGACTGTATAAAAGTGCAGTGCTTGAGTCTTAGTTTAGGATGGTACAAATATAATTCGGATTAAACTTCAAAAGGCAAAATACGATAAAGATTATCATCATTTTGTGTAAGTGACAGTGGAGGTGAATTCATATTTGCATAGGCAAGTAAAATTACAGATACTATAAGCATCTGTGCAGAAGCGAAAGCTTTATTTGAGGTTGTATCACACTATGTAAGAAATCAGCTCTTGCCACTGATACTAGAAACAGATTCCCTTATCATGAAGAAAGCGGTGAATGAATATGAATCAAATCATTACTTGGAATATAGCTGCAGTTCAGTTTTCTAGTTTGTTTCATTTGTTCTAGAGGCACTTTTGGCCTTTGTTGTTGTAGCATAGATTTCATTGCTTTTCTGTACATACTTTTGATTTTATTTTGAATAAATTACAACTAGTCAGGTGCTAGTTGTTTTGCTACAAAACTTGAAATAGATAGAAAAAGACAATACTTTCTTAGTTTGTGATTATGATTTTCATTTTTTTATGCTTAGAAACTTATTGAGAGTGATATTCATGTTTATCAACACAAATTTAAATATTGTTGGGTGAGTTAAAGTGAAGATTAAAGCTCCATGATTGAGATTTTTAAAAACTTCAAACTCACAAATCGGTTATGTGATTTGTTGAATTTTCTAACAAACTGTTATACGGGTGGGGATTTCATTTGAAGTTGTGGTTAAAATTTGAAGCTATTCAATGAATATTTGAGCTATTGGTGATGTTTTCACGCATTTCCGGTGGAGTTTCACGAGTTGAAGTTTGTAGGAGACAAACAATAATTTTTGTATAAATTTGTATAACATTGTATAATTTTGTATAATAGTGTAAAAGTATGTATAAATACCTCTTATAACACTATTGTACACTTTTACCCAAGATTGATACATTACTTACAATAAGTGTATAATATTCTATGTATAAATACCTCTTATAACACTATTGTACACGTTTACACAAGATTGATACATTACTTACAGTAAGTGTATAATATTTTATGCCAGTTATAAATAAAGTTGCAAAAAAAAAAATTAAATGTATGCGGGTGTAAACTGAATATATAGTATGTGAGTGCAATGTGGTGTTAGGTTGTACATTTTTGAAAAATTTACTATTTTTAATGAGCTATCTAAGGAGGCATTTGGACATGTAATTTGGACTTCAAGTTTGAAATATATGTTTGTTTATGACATTTTTAACAAAACTTAAACTTGAAATTTTTATTTCAAATCTCAAATTCACCTAAAAAGTAGAATTTTTTGAAATTTGTGATTTTAATTTTTTTTTACATTTTAAAACTTGACACATAATTTTAAATTTTGCAAAACAAATAATATTTATTGCAAAAGTAATTACCCAATTCTACATTATTCCCTATTTTATCAAGAAATTTTCCGTATCATGTGGGTGTTTTATATTATAGAATAGTTAGTTACTACTATTGTTGATTTACTGGATTGGTGATTTCTTGTAAAATTATTTATATTAAAAGTTTCTAATAACATATAATCGCAATCATTTCTTTATAAAAAGAACATGAAAATGATTTATTAATGTAGAGTCTTAGGATATTCCAATACTTTATGAACCATGATTTTGATAGTTTTCATAAATTGGAGAATTTTTATATTTATGATAAAAAATACAATGTTTAAATTCTTAAATTACAGGTCGAAGCATAATTTCTACTTAAATCAACCTTCACCCGAGTTCATGTCCAAACGCCTACGGAGTAATTTAGTGAAATTTAAATTAGTCAAAAGGAGTCTTTACAAAAATGAAAAGAGCCATATGACCCTCTGTGTATACATAAGCGGCTCTGACGTAACACAGAGGGATGTGCTATATTTTAGAGGGGCTAAGATGATAATGTGAAGAACCATGTGACTATACGACGTCGGTTTCGGTTAGCCCATACTAAACTACGACGGTGTGATCATAAACTCTTTATTCTTGTTCAGTTGTTGAGGGTTCTGCAACGGAAATGGCGTCATCGAGTGGGGTAACGGAGAGAAGGGGAATACCAGGAGCATCATTTGTAGAAGATGTTCAGTCTTACCTCAATCAGTCTTCTCTTGATGTCAACTCTGCTCTTTCCTTTCTCCAAGAAAGGTCTCACACTTCATCTCTTTTATAACTAATGCTATTTCTTTTTTATTACTTAGGATCAAATCAAGGTCACTGACTCGTCTAGTGTAGAGTGTTAGGTTCAGTTTATGAGTTTTTTTGCTGTTGTTTTATTATCTGCTATGATGTTAAAGTTTCAATCTTTACGGATCTTATGATCTCTTTTATAATTAATGTTATTGTTCTTTAATTACTTGAGAGCAAATCAAGGTCACTGACTCCGTCTAGTGTAGAGTTTTACGTTTAGTTTATGAGCTTTTTCGTTGGCTTCTTTTGGCGTTATTTACTTTACCGTTTAGTTAATTAGGAGTTATTATCTTCTATCATGTTTAAGTTTCAATCTTTAGTTATCTTTTGATTGCTTGGGAATGCCATTTACGTAGATTTTTGGTGTGCTGCAGTTTTGGCGTGACTATATGACTTTGTTTTTGTTTTGTCTATTTACTTCAGGTTTTGCTTGATTAGATATTAGTTGTCTTCCACGATGTGTGTGCTCCATTCTTTAGGGATTTTATAATTGCTGGGATATTTGTAACTTGTTCTGTCGGAAAGTTAGAGCAAATCAATTTTGGTGGCTTGGTGTAATGGAGAGTTTTGGCTCCACTTTATGAGTTTCTTGGCTTTGTTTTGTGTTAATATTCTTCAGGGTTCCTTGATTAGAAATTAGGTTTTAGCTATGATATGAAAGTTCTATAATATAAAAACTGAACCTTTCTGATATCTCTTTTTTTTAAAAGAAATTACTTCAGGGTTTGCATCATCAGAAATGGTTGTTTGTGCTATGATGTGGGAGTTCCAATCTTTAATCCAGGAAGTTTGTTATTACATAAATGTTAAACCCTCGCTGATAGTTACATTTTTGTGTTCTTACGTGTTGAATACTTGGGAACTGATGAGTGTTAGTTTCAGTTCATGACGTCCTCTTTTTATTTTCTGCTTATTTACTTCAGGGTTTGCTTAATTAGTTAAATAGTTGTTTACTATGATGTGAAGATTTCTTTCTTTATGGGAAATTTGTACAGATCAAACACTTTCTTGTCGTTATTCTTGTGGTAATTACAGTGTCCTTTTCTATTGTTATATTGGAGTAGGGTCCGTTGTGCTAGGATGACTAATAAAGATACAATGATGCGAGCCTATAGAACGGATCCTGTTCAAGTAAGGTCGTTGTGCAGGGATGGCTAATGATTAGGTTAGATTGAAGTATTTTGATAAAAACTGATTGGGCCATTAAAAGGGTAAGAGTGAAATTATTATTCAAATGCAACAAGAAAGCCTAGAAGCATCGGTGTAGGAAAAGGAGAGAAGATCGGCTATGTAACCATGATTTGTGAATCTTATATCCATCTTTTTTTTTTTTGTTGGGGGGGGGGGGGTGGGGGGGGGTTTACTAAATAAAATCAGTGTGATTACAAATATGGAAGTGTGCATCTGGTCTTTCCCAACCTATGTTGGTTTGTTATTAAAATTCGATGTCTTTTGTTTCTTTTTACTTATGGAATCTCTGGTCCTTCTACCCTCGCATGATAAAATTGTTTGACAACCTGAATGAAAAGTATACGAACTATGAGCTCTTCAAACAAAATTTAGGTGACGTCAAGTATATTCTTCTTTCATTTGTAACTTCCTTATGCTTAATAGTACAATGTCGTTTATCCGAAGGACCAAGCCAAACTGTTGCATGGGGTTGGTCTAAATTGTATAAATTCATAAATAGATGCAAGAAATTTGATTAAAGATACCTTTGGATTCAGTTGTTAAAGAATATTGCCTTGCTTGCTTGTTCTATTGAATAGGGGTTCTCATGCTATGCTAAAATCAATAGAGCGCTTGCCTTGCTTGATTGTTCTTCTAAGTGTTGTAGCCTTGTAGGAGTCTATTTATTTTTGAAATGATAAAATCACATGGGAATTTTTTTGAACAAAAATTGGAAATCTATTGTTTCTTTTGATTCTTTATGACTTGGCCTGTATATTAGAACTCATATATCATAAATTTGTTAATCCTATCCGTTCTCGGTTTCTGTCTCTGAATATTTGTCACTACTATTAGGTTATAAGCCCCAGAGCCATGCATTTTAGTAGTCCTGCTTAAATACTTATGCAAGTAGTTAGTTTCTTATGTTCTCCTTCAATTGTGCCATGTATAACAACAACAACAACATACCCAGTGAAATCCCACAAAGTGGGGTCTGGGAAGGGTAGAATGTACGCAGACCTTTCCATGTATAACATTCTTTAATAATAAATCTTATGTATGTCATCCATTTGCAGACTTCAGCAGTACAGAGTGGTTGAAATGAAACTTCTAGCTCAGCAGAGGGATCTTCAGGTACACATTTGTGTCTTATGTCACATTTAGTTCTACTGACAACTAAGTCTATCCTAACGTGGGCACTGACGTTTGACTGGTGCTTGGATTAATGTAATATCATTGCTCTTATTATTTGAGAAATTAAGTGAAGAAGTATTCATCTTTCAGAATCGAAGTGTTCATCTTTCAGAATCTTGTTGGTTGATTCTTGTTAGAAGGCGCATGGGAAGTTTTAGAACCATACTTAAGTTTCGCGTATATTGCTGTTAATTTCCAGGAATACTATCAAGACTTAGAGCCTGTTTGGATTGGCTTATTTTAGGTTCTTTTAAGCCAAAAATAGCTTTTAAGCACTTTTGGAGTGTTTGGGTAAAATCAAAAAGTGCTTTTAAGCACTTATTTTAAAGCCAAAACTACAAAAATAAGCCAAAAGCCATAAGCTAGAATTCCTAACTTATAGCTTTTGGCTTATAAATCAAAAGCCATAAGCCCATCCAAACGGGCTCTTAATGATTCAATTAGCCTTTTCATCAGATTGAAAGAAAATGATGGTAAATCATATGTTACTTACGAGATCATATCAATTTCCGATAAATGTTCAGACTAATGTTTTATGCAAGAGGAATATAGATTGTCCTTTTGCAATTTGTTGCTTCATGTCAAAGCCATAAATAGTGCTCCGATTTACTAGTTAGACCAACGTATGAGGATTACGTAAATTACATCTCTCCACAGATGAATGACTTCTCCTACAATTTCTAAAGACTGGAATCTGCCTGACTTTTAAAGATAGCTTATGCATCACAGAACTATAGAATGTTGAATTTCTCCACTTCTGCTAGCTTCCAATTGCCGGTATAGATTGCCTCATGCAACTAAATTTGAAATTTAAAGTAGAAGATACATATTGGTGCCATGCCCAATATAAAAGACCGGTGGAAGTAAGGATAAACTAAGTTAGCCTGCCCCTACAACTTGATGGAACTGTTTGTTAAGATTAATGTTCTGATACTGATTAGTCCCCAAGGTTTTCCCTCGCACGTTTGACATGCATGCTTTCACTAATAAAGTCAGACTCAATTGTACGATTGGTCAAAGTCATACTGAAAATGCCTCAGTTTTGCTAGGTAATGCTTTCATTTTGTTCTACTCAGCTTTTGTGGAGAGTTTCTCTTATCCTTATTTCGTCTATGGCAGGCAAAGATTCCTGATATAGAGAAATGCTTGGCCATAGTTGCTACTTTGCAAGCTAAGAAGGACAGTGGTGAGGTTTGTTCTATTGCTATGCTTTTATTTATTTGTTTTTAATTTCAATAGAAGTCTCGCCACTCTTTTTTACATGCACATTAGCTGGTAGTTGACATCAGATTATTGACCATTATACATGCATGTTTGCGACATTTGAAAATGAATTTTTTATGTTGAGAAATAATAGTTCTTCATCCTTATCAAAAGAAAAATTATCATACAGTGTTGAAACAATTCAGCATATTTAGTAATTTCTTACAGCAGATAGTTTTTTACTAAGGTGTTGGAGATTCAGTTTCAAAAAACTAAGGTGTTGGAGACCCCTTTTCAGTATTAGCTAAATTTGGGGAATTGAAACGACTGTATAAGATATTGATCGGTTTATTTGGTAGACCCAATGGTCCCTTTAGAGTTTAGTCCCGATACTTAAATTTGGCCATTTTCATCTCTAACATGAGTGACCTTACCCATGGATTAGAACTAAGACGGTAATAGTACTGCGGTTGCTGAAAGAAGTTCACGATTTGGAGGAGCAGGATATCATTTTGTTTTATAGGCTTTTACACTGGCTTATGGATCCTAGCAAATTGAGATGTTGTCAAATTTGAATATATATGTTTACCTCAATAATGTTTGGTGAAGTGTACAAGGACCGTCAAATTCTACACAGTTCCATATAACCCACAAATCTTTGGGTTGTGCCCATCAAAACGTGAAATGATATCAATTTGACCATTTCCTTCTGTTAACTTTAAGCTCCACTAAAGTCAAGTGATGTATTGGCCATCTAAATTCGCTCTGCTTCTTAATAATGGTAAAAGTAATTACCAGGAAATCAAAGGAACTGTGGAAGAATGTTCTTTGCAGTGTTCTTAAAAGAGAAAAGTGCTAGGGAAGCACTGTCTGGCGGTTGATTTTCAGGAGGGGTCTCAATATTGGGAAGTTGATGATTTTGCTCAATTGATGCAGTTGGACATTTTCAGTTTGGAAGATAACAAGAGAGACTCTTTAATCTGGGCAGCAAACAATGATGGTATCTTCACAGTTAGTAGTTGTTACAATCTGCTTCAAAACAACAAGGCTCTATCAATCAGATTGGCCATGGAAAGCGATATGGATATCAAGAGCACCTATTAAAGTAGCTTTTTGGTTGGATTGCAGCAAGGGAAGCTTGTTTAACTCAGGAGATCTTGCAGAAGAGAGGAGTTGTTCTTAGTAATAGGTGTTACATGTGTGAAGAAGAGGCAGAAACAGTGAATCATCTATTCATTCATTGCAAAGTGGCAAGACAGTGCTAGGAGCTCTTTCTAAATTTACATGGTGTCAAGTGGGCAGTCTTCCAGTGTGAAGAGTTTGTTGGAATCATGGCAACATCAAAGGATGGGTAAATCTCATAAGTTAGTTTGGAGAAATTTCCTCTATGTGTGTGTTCTGGATGATATGGTTGGAAAGGAACAGGATTTGCTGTGAAGAAAAAAGGCAGCACATGTCCAGGATAAAAAATAGATGGTTATTAAATTTTTATTTTTGGTGTAAATGACAAGTAATGGAAAATATGGAGCAATATAGCGATTTCCAAGAGGAGATCGGGGGTTCGTAGCTGCCCTGTTATGGCAGGGACTGTTTCTGTTGTAATTCTGTACCATCTTGGTATCTTCTAATAAACTTTACCTTATTTTTTTTTTTTTTTAAAAAAAAAAAAAAGGAAAGTGCAAAAGAAGCGACAAGGTCGACGAGGCTTGAGTTGAAAGCAAGAATTTAAAGTGTGTTCTTCTTTAAGTGGGTTCAAACCTTGTTGTAGAAAAAAGCCCGGTATTTAAGTGAGGACGGGTAGACGGCGGCCCGTTATCCACTGAGTTTTGGACCTTGCACTATTGGCCCTTGAGAATTTCTCGGTTATCAAAAAGAAAAAACTGTGTGCTGCTTTAAAATGAAACACACAATTTGAAAATAAAAATTATTTCAACCACAGATTGCTCTTGTTGGGATCACTTTGCGTGTCATTGTTTTGAAGCGCATTGCTTCATACATGAAGCGATAACCCCTCGCTACACATCACATCATCTCTTTAAGCGCCAAATTGGCGGGTTTCAATTACCTTTGCCTTTTTTTGGTAACTGCCAC
The DNA here is from genome assembly GCF_029784015.1 of Lycium ferocissimum. Lineage (NCBI taxonomy): Eukaryota > Viridiplantae > Streptophyta > Magnoliopsida > Solanales > Solanaceae > Lycium > Lycium ferocissimum. Next base: position 61,255,768 of record NC_081351.1, read on the forward strand.
ACTACTGTATCAACTCATCTGTACTTTATTCTAGTCTCTCTTGCTGTGTTCACTACAACAACAGAACAGTTTCCTTAGTTTGCATTCATTCCACCGTTGTTCGCCGCTGCAACTGTGCTAAGGAAGGTGTTAAATTATGGGTAATGTATTCTCTTTATCCTGTACCTACTACCTTCAGCTATTTCTCTCCTGCTCCTCTCAGAGTCGCTCACTAATTTTATTGCAGTTTACTTCTTTGCGTTGGGCTCCAATACTGCTGGCTATTTGAGAAGCGTAGAAAGCTTTTAAGCTGTTATACCTCATGAACCCTCTTAGAGCTGACTTTAGCAATTTTCGAATGAATCTCTCTAGAATCCCCTTCTACTACTATACCGTTGCTTTGGATGCCAAAGTCTCTAATTTATCTCTCTATTTTGATGGTTTGTAATTGGTTTGTTACCCAATATTATGTTTGATGCGATGCTGGTTTTAGTTGTTTCCGTTTCTCTTTACCCTGTGGAGCAATTCACAAGTTGCAGTCTTTGTTGGAACTTGGGAGGATGTTTATTGAGTATGGCTGTAGCTGCTACAAGGGAAGATGAACACAGGAAAAAGGGAAGAGGGAAAATGAGGATTTGGGAGGGGAGAATGGAGGTTAAATTGCGCGGACTCTTCACTTTCGATGCCGCACTCGTGTCGACACGACATGGGTGGTGTAGTGAGTGTGGGATCCGTACTAGATTTGGTCAATCAATTTTGGGTACTTTGACCAGAATCGATAGAGAAATTCGAGACAGATAAAGTGATTTCTGAAATCAAAACAAAAACTAAGGTGAAATCATAATTTAGGCATATGATTTTTTATCATTAAAAGATATTTGTATTAAAAAGTCAGCAACTAGAAGGTGTTTAAAGATATTTACAGGTACATCACTGCTGAATGTGCAATGAACTCAAGAAGTCTATCATGGCCTCTATATCATTTGCAGTAGCCATGTTATACACCACAAAACAGTAAGGAGATGCATTTGTACTTAATAATTACAGATTCAAACTTGCTCTCAAAAATTCATGCATTCCTTTCCTTCCTAATAGTCCATAATTTGGGCATATTTTTATTTTATAACTCATTTTTAAATATTTGAATCACTTTAGCCGAATCCCTGCACTCGTATCCAATACCCCCGAATCTGAAAGTTTAGATATGAAGGATCCGACCTTTAGATCCGCACTCGTATTGGACACTCACACCCGAGTCCGAGCAACTTAGGGAGGATTTTTCTCATTATAACCCTGATAAAGACTATTGAGATTTCTGCGAACTAAGTCCAGTATTTAAGTGGAGATGGGTAAAGGGGTGGGTTCATAATCCCATTCAGAGGCTGCGGTTGGCCCCAGATTTTTCGGTCATAAAAATGTCTATCGAGGTGTCCTTTTACTTATAGATCACGTTATTCAAACAATTCTATGTTAACTTTATAATGGATATTCAATAAATGGCCACCTTGCTGACACCATCTCTAGGAATTCAGTTTGTGTATTCTGAATGCTTAACTGTGTTGCGTCCAAATGCACACGCAAGTGTACGTGGTCGTACAAGTAATATAGTGATTATATAAAATCGGATGTCGAACCCACAGAGACTTATGACCAATACTTTCACGAAAATAAACTATTGCTACTAATTATGCAAGTAATGAATAAAAGCTTTGTTTGTTTTGTAACTTAATGCTGAAAACTAAATAACTAACAATGTAAACTAGAATTGTGCTACGAACTTCTCTGAGAGTTGCTTTTATCAAGATTTTAGAAATATTCCAGGGTCGTGGTTGGTTCACCAATCCTATTGAGTCCTTCAAGTGTCCTACCTTAGCAACTTTGTTCACAGTTGTTAATTAACCGGATTATTAATCTTGCAGTATTCTTCCGAAACACTACTCACCGATTCAAGATAATTCGCCTCCTATATTCCTATGGTATTGACTTATCAAGAACACAATAAGAGTACGGTATGTAATTGATTGCGGTATCTAAGTATATTCCTGTCCTAGTCACAAATCCTAGCCCAACTATAGGGATAATCAGATCACAATCTCTTTACTCCTTCTCTAAACTAACAACGTCTTTCCCAAGCACGTATATCAATTAGTAAATAGAACTCAACTGTTGCGCAGACAATCAAGCAATTAAGCACAGAAGTAAAGAAACAATTGCTTACGAACACGCTACTAAGATTAAAATACTTATCAAACGTCCATAATCATGGCTTCACCACAACCCCAGAATGAAGGTGTTTAGTTACACATGATTCGAGAATGGAAGCTAGAATTCATGAATAACATAGGGTTTCAATGTAAAGAAAATAATAGAAGAGAAATAAAACCTAGAAAGAGTTTCACAAGTCTCCAAAAATCGTCTAAGCCGCCTTTCTAATGTGAAAAACGACTATTTATAAGCTAGGCCAAAAATGAGATAAGTTGGCCCAATCCCAATCAAATTTGGAGAACTGACGCCTCTTGTGCGCTGGCTGTGCGAGGCATATCGCGCAACCAGCGCATGGTCTTCCTTGTGTTTTGCTCACGCGATGCACGACCAGCACATGGCCTGTCTGAGATTCAGAGATGGGGTTTTTGTCGCACAGCCAGCGCATGGGACCCTTCAGTGGTCTGATTTTGCCTTTAAGTGTTGCAATCTCCTTCCGCTCATTCGACCAACCCACACTGCCTCGGAATCAACCAGAATTGCTCGGATTACCCTTCATTGGGCCTTGTTGTACCTATTCATGCAAAAAATACCAAACTGCCAAATATCAAACTGATCGACCAAGAATTCGAGAAATTATTTGTTAAATTGGTCTCTGTGTACTTCACTTATGAATTGAACAAGAACTGAATAAATTCTGAATGTGTATCCTGAAGTGCCTGGACAGTACAGGTATGCTAAATTTTTAATAGCTTTTTGGTGTATTTAGAAGGTTGAAGTAATATACAACTGTTACACCTGAACAAAAATGGTATCAACACAGATGAAGTCCACACAATATAGATTAGCCCCATTTTTGTTTCCTTAATGTGTAAGTTATTTGAAAAGCTCTTGCATTAAATTTATTCCCTTGCATTAAATTTATTCCTCTGGTTGCAGGCACTCATTGCTGATTTTGAAGTGTCAGAAGGGATTTATTCTCGGGCAAGAATTGAAGAGTCTGATTCGGTGTGTCTATGGCTTGGGGCAAATGTCATGCTGGAGTATTCATGTGAAGAGGTATCTGATTGGTTGTTGAAATGAGGCCTTTCTGTAGCCTTGAACACTGACATTTGTAGTACTAATCAAGAGATATTGTTGCATGTTTGATGGAGCAGGCTACGACCCTCCTTAAGAAAAACTTGGAAAATGCAAAAGCCAGCTTAGAAGTTCTTGTCACCGATCTACAATTTTTGAGGGATCAAGTGACAATCACTCAGGTCCATTCTGCTTTATCTCTTATGTTGGACGATAAGGCAGTGTTTTGCTGGCAATCAATTGTCTTTGAATTCTAGTAGTTAGTTTTAATTACTCCTCACTTATGTTGCATATGCTAGCCAAGAACATTAAATTGCTTTATGTCCTCCAAAAAAGAAATTAATTTTAATTTGTGAATACCCTCCGTGAATGTATCTAATGCAAACTTTTAGTAGTTGCTATTATTGCTTATTTTGTTTATACATCTGCATAATTCCAGCCACCGGGTCTTTGCTATCTTTTACTTTTTACTTATTGTTTAAGTTTGCTGTTTCTCAGGTCACGATTGCTCGAGTATACAACTGGGACGTGCATCAACGTAAAGTTCGACAAGCTGCCAGTCCAAAAGAATCATGAGAAACATCCGTGTTGATGATTGATATTAAAGAGGCATGGTACTCACTTTTGCTGCAAGGAGTACTAGTCAGATCTTTGTTGTTCATCGTTTTAGGTTGCTTCTTGGACTCTCCTCTAGCAGGGATCCTGGATTATTATTTTAGACTATCAATTTTGGGCTTGTAGCAATTTTGTAAGAAAACAAATATTTGTTGGTGAGGTCGTGTATGTACTAGTTGGCTAGGATCATAAGTATAATGATACAATTCTTGCAAAGATTGTCAAATTGTGGTATCACTACGCTATATTGTTCCTTTACGGGGCTTGTCGCTGGTCGCCGCGACCAGCAAGTTTTCCGAAAGTGAACTGAATGGAATTGTTACTTTCCAAAAATCTTGCTTCAAATCAAAGAAAGAAGGTCTATTTTCCCACGTAGTTCGTCTCTACACATTTACAGAGCTAACCCCTGTCAAGTGCCTGGCAGAGCTAAGGGAGCTTCAATCCTTACTCTTTATCCTCTCTGGTTCCTTTCTAACATTGGGAATAAAATAAGACAATTGAAAGCACTGAGGTTAATTCGCGCTGTACTCCAAACAGAGAAAGGAATAGCTCTAGATTTGCCAGACTTTATGGTCTCAGTTAAACGTTCACATAAGTAATATCTACTTTAAGTTGAGTAATTCATTTGCAGATTGTCCATAGTTAAACAGGCTTCATGCATAACAGTCCTACCAAAGTATATGACCTTTACAGGAGCATTTTTCTTCATTTTTTTGCACGGATTGCCCTTCGTTTGGGGTGGTCTTTAAATTTTGCCACTCAAATTTGTGGTCTTTAAATTTTGCCCTTCATATTTGTTGTCTTTAAATTTTGCCCTTTGCTTGGAAAGATGAGCGAATACATGAAATTACGGTTCGAACCCCGCTCAAGCATAAAATAAAAAAATAATTTCGCAAGGCAGGACTAGGGGAGTGTATGCGGATCCAAAGATACAATCTTTAAGAAAAAGTTAAAGTTATGCCGGATCCGCATAACTAAAAGTCCCCCTCAAGGCAAAATACGCCCCCTCGCGACTTTTAGTTAAACATAACTAAAAGTCTGTAGGGGCATATAAAATTTAAACTTTGCCTTATAAGGCAAACTTTTTTTTTGGTTGAAAGTCTATTTTATTCCATCCAAAAAACTTGTACGGACAAAGTTGAAGCCGACCTTCAACCGTACATGGTAAAATTCCTACTCACTAACTTGTATAAGTCAAACTAGGAGCAACTATTACATTAAAAAAACAACGAAAAGCTTTAATCAACTACACTTAGCTAGGGATAGCAATTCATAAAGCAAAGCAAGAGAGCTCTCTTGCCATTTGAAATTGTTCCCGCTGGATGTGAATATGTTGTGCAATCTCTCTTAGAGTCTATCGGAAGAAAGCGAGTATTTTGAAATCGAGTAGGTTCCTTTCTCTCCAAACCAATGCCACTAGCATACCAAAAATGCGACAAGTAATGGAGCAAAGGCCATTTGTGTCTAGCAACGTGTGAGATCCATGTGATTTCATCTTGCCAACCCCTATTCTTCTAGTGTACCCCAAACCCATACCAACAATCTGTACCACAATCCTTTTGTGATGGAGCATTCAAAATAAAGATGGGAAAATATTTCTTGTCCGCCTACGTAAGATGGGAAAATATTTCTCGAAGTCTATCAACGATTGCTAATCTACCTTGTATTGCCACCAAAGTGTGAATTTGTATCGGGATGGACATTTGGTTGTAGCATAATACTTTTCCATGTAACTTTGGTATATATGCTTGAAAAAATACATATATATGCTTCAAGGCAAAGTTTGCCCATAAGGCATAAGTATGCCCCCATCGGCATAAGTTTGGTAAATCCTTAACAAGTTTATGCCGATGGGGGCATACTTTTAACGGGCAAACTTTTATGCCGGGATCCGGCATAAACTTATGAAGGAATTATCAAAGTTATGCCGGAACCGGCATACTTATGTCAAGTTCGCCCATAAGGCATAAGTATGCGGTCCGCATAACTTTGCTAATTCCTTCACAATCGTATGCCGATGGGGGCATAGCGAAATTTAAACTTTGCCTTGCGAATTTTTTTTAAAATTTTGTGTGTGGGGGTTCGAACTCGAAACCTATGGGATTTAGCGAAGGGCAAAATTTAAAGATTTCAAATATGAAGGGCAAAATTTAAAGACCACCCCAAAAGAAGGGCAATTCTGCGAATTGCCCATTTTTCTTTCATAAAGTTTTCAAGGCCATTGATCATTTGGACGAGTTTCTACCAAAAGGTTGTAGCAAGATTTGACTGTAAACACCAAGGGTGTGGTGGAATTGTAAAGGTTCCTCTACCCTAATCAGTGTGAACCATTGAAATGGAGTCCCTTTGGTAGGGAGTGCTCTATCTCTCAAATATTGATTAATCGGGCCAGTAAGTTCCGGACATCGGATGGTTAAACCAAAGGAAAATAAATAGACTTTACTGTCAATAGCCTTTCTTGTACCTCTTCCAGATCTGTAAGTAGAAGGGCAAAGCTACCTATTTCCCAGTCATTGAAGTTCTCCTCAAGCTTATGTGCCCCGTGCCAGCCAGAAGGGAGGGAATCAATAGTTACAGTCAAATTCCCTATGCACTTATGAGGTGCCTTGAGAAAAAGTTGCTGGTGCCACATGCTTGATTCTTGGTATGTATGGTTCTTCTTGGCTAGAAATGTTGTCACTGCAACTTTTATTATTAACTGGATTCTGAAACAAATACTCTTATGTATTCTATCGTCAGTTGTTGCTGAATATTCTCTGGCAGGTCTGGTGGTTCAAATTGTCCCAAGTCATCTTCATTGTTAAAAAAGTAGGTGCGTTGATGAATGGCATTAATATGCAAAAGTATTGAGAGTTTCAGACTATGCTCAGCATGTTTCATCTCTATGTAAATTAATTAATGTTTTATTGTACCAAGGCCTAGTAAAGAGCTTAATCCATATATACTAATATAATCCTTATGCAGTAAGTAAAACAATAATCTATTGCAATTGATTCTAATTTGAAGGCTAACAGACAAATTCTTTGACCTGTCATCGTCTCTTGTGTTTCTGGATTTCTTTTCCCCCCTAATCTAATATTATGATACATAATGGCAGCATGTTGTGTGTTTGAGTTCACACACCAAGTCAAGAATATTTTTGCTTTGACACGGATTTATTTGAAGTATGACTTTTCTGCATCATCAGAAACCTGTTTGGTGGTATTGGGGGTTGGGTTGGCAATACAGCTGAAGTAACAGTATGTTTGACATTAGAACTTGACAAGTAGATTAATCAAAAGGTGGTACTTGGCATTTGTGCCCACACATGGAGATGGACCATCTACACTTTCTTTTTATCTTGTACTGCTACTTAACACTCTTTTTTGACTTAGTAGTAGCAACTGTCTACTACTTGGGAGAGTGTGGGGAGGATCTTTGTAGGGCTTCAAAACACCGCGTTGACAAGTTGAATTGTACTACAACAATCCACAAAACAACTTGTTTGTCATAGTATAATAAACTTTGTGGTTTCCCATGAGAGTGCAGATATATTCTTATGTGGTATTTAGATTTGGCTTTGGTTCAACTTTTGAAATCTTTTGGCACCTAAGGTATGGCCTAATGGTCAATCAAATAGGTAAACATCATGGGAAAACAAAATTTAAGTTCCAGTAGAGACAAGAAAATGTTAGGCACTTTTTCTCATCTGTTTGTGTTTGCAGAGTTACAAGTGAGGAGGTAGCAGAATCGTCAAGGTGTGCACAGGCTGACCCAAACACTACCATTATATAAACAAACAAAAAAGACAACAACGATAATGACATACTCAGGAGCCGTTTTGACATGGTTTCAAACCATGTTTGGACATGCAATTTGGATATCTTAAGTTGTATGTTCTCTTATAGACATAAAAACCCCACAAGTTGTGAAAATTAACAAAACATTCCCAATTTTTATACAATCTTACTAAGTGAGCAAGTCATAGTTCATAACAAAATTAATACGCTACTAGAAGGCTTTTCTAAAAAATACAACATTAATTGATCAAACTTTAGTTCAATAAAAATGAAAATTTAACATGAACAAAAGAATGAGGTTGGTAGACATAAATAAAGGTTGGTGGAGGTTAATGAGGTTGGTAAATGATTGGTGGGAGTAATTATTAAAAATATCTACCAACTTATGGGTCTCTTTTTACAAAATATAAACTTATCGGTCAAATTTTATATTTAAATTTTTTGAAACCACGGTTTGAAACCCCAAATCATGCCTTTTTTGATGATTTGGGGTTTGAAATCATGAGATGAAATGCGTGTCCAAACGCTGGTTTCATCTCATGGTTTCAAACCATGATTTCAAACCGCATGTCCAAACGCCTACTTAGTTTAATCCCACGGGTGGGGTCTGAGGAGGGTAGAGCATATGCAACCCTACCTTGTAGAGGTAGAGAGATCCTCGGCTCAAGTAGCGCACATTAAACAGTTGGAAAGAAAATACAAAAGTAAAGAAAACATAGCAAATAATAGGAAAAGCCTTGCATAAAATCCCCCCCCCCCCCCGGAACCAAAAAAAAAATAGTAATTACAACAACAATCATCGACGCACAAGAAACAACAAGTATTAACAGAAATTCAAGGATAAGAAACTACGAGAATACGCTAATACTACTGGCATGAATGGAGAAACAAGTAAAGGCACCACACCACCAAACTACCACCACCACGCCTATCCCGGAGGAAAGCGAGACCACACTCAACTACCTTCTAACCTTCTACCATAATCCGTGACCTCCATACCCTCCTATCTAAACTCATGTCCTGGCTTAGCTAAAGATGCCCCATGTCCTATCTAATCACCTCTCTCCAATACTTCTTCGGCCTATCGATCTTTACCTCTCCGTAAACCCACCATAGTCAACCTCTTATACCATTATCAAAAAAATGTAGTGTCTCGGAAAAATTCTAAAAAGACATTCACAAAAAGGTTGTCTTTGTAATATTTTTTATGAAAAAAAAACTACCTCGACTCGTGTCATTTTTGGTTTTTGGAAAACATTTCGGTTTGATTAAACAGAAAATATAGTTTGTCTTTTAAAAAAAATTTAAAGATGTGTTCAATTACTAGTGAAAAGGACTTACATGCCATGACGCCATGACTGTATGTCCTGCATATCATTTCTATGTAGGTTGCTATTAAAGTTTAAAGGAAGCAAATTAAGGAGAAATTAAATTCAATCTAATCCCTTGGCCGTAGTGGCGAACAAGGATTTTCACTCAGGGGTTCGAAAAAAATAATGAAAGCTAAATATTAAAAATAATGTTGTCAATGGGAATCAAACCTCGGACACTAGAGATAATTTTAAACATCCTGAACCACTTGAGCTAACCTTTTGAATTTGTCTAGGTGTTCAAAAGTTAATATATGTACATAACCACAGAAAATCTACCCTATATATACACTGTAATTTTTTGCCGAGAATGTTCGGGTGAACACCCTGCCACCCACATAGATCCGTCCCTGCTTGGCCGTGGACTTAGACTTACCCCAGTATCTATTTTTGTCATCTAAAAAATTAAATTAAGCTCATAACTATCTTCTTCTTTCACTTTACTAAATCGAAAGTTTCTATATATGTATATGTGCGCGTGTAATATGCGTTATATGAGTCTGTTTGCATGTGTATCAATCAATTATGCCTAAGTTAATTTTAGATTAGTTAGGATTCGGGGTATGAATTTTCTGTATCTCCCACAAATCCAGTTTAGACGTTTCATCACAGTTGGACTATTTTAGATTTTACTTGTTAATTCATAAGAACTCTCCTCAATTATTGGAGCATTCATCTTCTATTTTACCAAAGAACTAAATGTTATGCTATATTATAAACCAAGCAAAAGGTAACTAGAACCAGTATTTACAGGACGGCCTTTTTTGCGTGTTTAAAGATTATGTCCAATAGGAAAAAACACAGAAATTTAGAGTAAAATAACCCAAAGCACTGGCAGATGGAGCTTAGAGTTTATGAATCAATTGAACTAGTATTTTGATGCCAAATATAATACACATGCAAAAATCATTTCTAAACCCGTATTTTTTTTTAAAAATGACTTACAATATAAAAAATTAACTAATTTGAAATTAAGACGTATTTATTGTTATAATCCGTGAGCATATGCAAAATTTCACCTCCCGTATCTTAGCATGCAAATGCAATCATATCATACCCCAAAAAAGGAGTGAGAAAATATTATAGAGAGACGTGCACGCAAAACGAGGCTGATTTTGTCCTCTCATTGGGCCTCCAGCACACCCCTATATCCTCTAAAGCCTCACTTTTTGGGCTGTATATATGTAGGGTGTGTGAGTGTTTTGTTTGTTTTTAAGCTTTTTCATTTTGTCAGCTTGTAAACCTTGACGCGGTTTACGTCCTAAATCAAATGCTACTAAAATACGAAAGAGACAAAATTAAAGCTGTTTGACTTTGATTTCTATCATATATGTAGTGCTCCAGTCCATACAATAGTTTCACAAACTTCCAAAATATACAGTGTCATTATATATGAGATGAGCTCACTTGCCTTGTCACTATTTCTATTTATTTAAAATAAAATTTCCATTAAAATGACTCTTTTTAAAATTAAAAATGGCCGCAATCATCGCTGAGTGTTCTCAAATTGCTTTTGATTCTTTGAGTTTCTAGAGGAGCTACTTTGTCAACGGATTGGCTCTTTCATCTGTAGACTCCCAATTAATATGCACAATTTAATTCTTGTTATAACATAACATTAAAAGTACACGACATAAGTCATATGGCCAAAGAAATTGGGAGAGAGAGAGATTTTTATTGTCTTTCAATTCTATTAACAAACCTCCTATTTATCGGATGAAATACTAGGTGGCCAAGTATATAGGGAAATAACTTGCTGGCCAACTTCCCTTGGTGGCCACATTCCCCCACGTTCCCTTGGTCTCCAAGATGCTTGATGACATCCATCAAATTAACATTTACAACACTCCCTCTTGGATATCCATTAATTAGATGATGTGTCTCGTTAAAGCCTTATTAAGAAAAATCCTGTAGAAAAAAGTCCTAATGAAGGAAAAAGAGTACACATATCTAGTAATAAGCTTTGACAGCTGCCTCATTAAAAATTTTACCAAGAAAATCCAAATGGGACAAAACCTTGGTTAAGGAAAAAAGAGTACAGCGCATATTTACTCCTCCCAATTAAAGCATCACATAATTAATTCTTGAAGATGATATACTCCGATCTTGTATGCCAACTTATCATAGCTTGATGTTGGCAGAGCATTTGTGATCAGATCTTTCAAATGATCACTTGACGAACTGGTTGAAGATCTGCATCTTGCTTTCTTTAGAAAGAGTTGAATCACCGTCATATAGTATTGTTGCAGTCTCGCCAAGTACATTCTTGACTTGCTTTATAAACTGTTGTTATCTTTGTATGATCTGACTGTCAGTAAAATAACATGGTATGACAGTAATCCTTGAAAATAAATAACATATCTGGATCGAACTCTTATGTCGATCATATGAAGACCCTGTATATCCAAAACACTTGATAATATTTGTTCGGATAAACACATTCATATCAGGGCTTTCATTTGTAATATGCAATTGACCTTATTTCAATATCTCTATGTAGGAGAGAAATTACATCATGCTTATAGCAAGACAAATAAATGCATCAATTGCACAAATATATGCTACTTCAGGACTAATCTAATTTTCTCATTTCAACTTCTTTAGCAGATAATCTACTGCTTTCAGCAGATAATCTACTGCTTTCGGAAACTCTTTAAGAGCTCCAATAATATTCAAGTCATCATCAACTTGCACAACAAATGAAAATTTCTGATTATCATATAGAGACGCAGGTAAACATGGTCATATTTGTACCCTTCGTTAATGAATATTCATTAAGGCGATTTCAGTACATCAGCCTTGATTCATTTAATCCATTTAAGGATTATAAACAAGTTTCCCAAGAATTTGTATATGCTTCAGGCATTTTGAATCCTTCGGGAATTTTCATATAAATTCATCAAGTAAGCCATATAGGCTGTGACAACATCAATCGGTATAAATAATGTGATATCTTCTGATGTTTGGACTACATGTCCAATCGCTTACCAAGATGCATCATTTCACTTGGTAATTATTTCAACGTCAACATGCTTTAAGAGACGTAGAATTCAGATCCAACCTTATACAGTATTGTGCGCTATAATGTATCAAAAATATTATCAACGAGCTATCATTTTGTATCGATTCGCAATTCGACATAACTTACTGAGATCACATCTCATTATTTTCAGGTACCTGAACCTGTCATAAGGTTTCATGAAGGGTTATGTTGTAGGCTCTTCAAGAGCATATTGCCTCCTTATTATGATAATTTTGATCATTTGCTCCTCTTTTTTTTCAAGGATTATTACAGTTGGAACCGAGTTGTCTACCATGCTCCATGCATGCTGTAGACTCTATCCTTCAGGGACATTAGAAGCATTTTGCAGATGAAATATGAAATAGTTGGGTCAGCAAATGCTTCCAGCATTTGAGTTGAATTATCTGAGGATCATACTGATAATAATTCACAACATATTTTGTCACGACCCAACCCGATGAGCCGCGACAAGGGGTTTGACCTCTAGCGACCAAACACCCCTAAAATACTAATTTGAAACATGCTGAACATCAATAGCCCATCAATGGCACAAACTAATCTCATAAAGAGGAAACATCCGAACTCTGCACAATCTGCATATATATATATATACCACATGCGGAAGAACAGTGCAAGCCAGCTAGGCTGTTATATATACTGTACACAAAAGAATATAAGCCGACAAGACTACATTGTCTGACTACTACATACAACTGTCTACAGACCTCTACTGGAATGAAAGCTGTAGAAAGGACGGGACAGGGCCCCGTCGTACCCATCTATATACATCTCAAAAGAATGTCCTACCAAAATAGATTGCAACTCCGGATCGAATGGAGTGCACTGATCGCTGCTGGATAAGGGTCCTACTAAGCTAGACCACCTCCCTATCTATCTGTACCTGCGGGCATGAACGCAGCCCCCCGAGCAACGGGGAGTCAGTACGGATAATGTACTGAATATGTAAGGCATAAAGACAACATGCATATATGTATAGAAATCATGAATAAGATGCGAACTCATAAGTTCGAAATGACTATCCGCATAAATCGTATGAACTAGTATCTATCCGCATCCGATCGAATCCGTATGTTAGGAAATATGGACACGCATATATATATATATATATATATATATATATATATATATATATATATATATATATAGTAGGTACACACCTCATTGTCACATCACAAGCCACACCTTCATCCCCTGTTAAGTGTGCCTTTCTCATGTATATACTCCAATATCATAGGTCACTCATGGACCACTCATAGGCCACACCTTCACCCCCTGTCAAGTGCGCCTTTCACTCATACCTCTGAGAATTGGAAGTAAATGCGTAGTACAAGTAAAACTGAACGACAGGATTCTCAAACAATAAAATGATAGTTTGCCTCTCATGGGCCTTACTGAACTCATACTACTAGGACAGGAAATCATAAGATCTGTATATGGGGAAAATACCATAGCCGGGGTACGGGGACATCAAGACTGTATTTCTCTTAGTACTTATAAGAATAGAGTAATATGGAAACTCTCTTACTCATTTATCAGTTCATATCATAGGATCATGCCAAAATGAAAGAAAGGGAAAACCTTAACATACCTTGGCGTATATCAAATCGCCCAACTTCTACTTCTTGAACTTGTAAATCTACAATTAAGATAACATAAGCCTTAATTAGGCTACTTGCTTTGCTTACTAATTATCCCCAAGCACGTATAAAGCTTAACAAATCATAGACGACCATCTCCTTTATAAGCTTACAATGATAGCGCCTATATATATTCAAATACACGTAAATCCGTCCCTAATCATTTCTTTAAAATAGTCTCATGCCACTACCTTACCCTTCGTCAATCTATCACTTCCACAAATACCCTTTCTTTACCTAAAATCACTAAAGCTCTTGATAGCAAACTCAAATACAAGGGTAGAAATCATTTACATACCTTGAAGGGTCAAGAATCCCAAGAGTCACTTCAACTTCAACTCCCTAAGCTTCCCATTCTTAGAGAAACCCTAGAAACAACCTTCTTCTTCACAAGCTCGGGTTTACGGGGTCCGGATCTTGTCAAATCTTCACTACTATGCCATAAATGTTGGGAGAGAAAAATATTAGGGTTTTCTGATCTGGGAATGAGAGAAATATGAAATAAAGTCTTGGACCACGTATTTATACTCAGAGAACTAACTGCTTCAGTGATCCGGTTTGACGAGCGGGTCGACGACCCGTCGGCGTGTCGACGGTCCGTCGACGTGCTCGTCGACCTGCGCCTGCAGAATGCTGGGTTGCAGAACCCTGTCGACGCCGCACAACGGCGGTCCGTCGACAGGTTCGACGACCCGTCAATCATGACTGGTGTCTGCAAACTTTTCCAATTCGGATCAGATCGCGTCGATTCGATTCGTTCATCTTCTAACCCCGTAAATCACCAGGAATTCCTGGTGTTACCATTACACACGGGGTAAGACACTTTCTATCTCCAAAACTAGAGCTCAGGTCTCAATTCCCAAGGCATACCCCACTAGGAAATCATAAGTTCTACCACTATGAAAACGAGGGGTGTAACATATTTCTTAGCTGCTTATTGTCTCCCCTTCATATTAGATAAACTAACATATATCCCCATATTATTTGGGAAAATCCATCTTTGTGCATATACCACACATCAAAAGCTATTAGATGGAATATTTGGTTCTTGACCTTGAACCAATTGATAGGGGAGAATTTATCAAAATTTATTGATCTGAAGCATACAAGTGCTGTTGTATGCAATATATCATATCTCAGACCAACATCTGAAGCTCTGTTCTCATAAGCAATGGTTTAGCTGTATTATGGAGGCATCTAATGCCAAACCAGCTTAGATATAAACCAGCATTATCAAGATGAATTGTCTTGATTACATGTTCTGAAAATTGTGCTTCCAACTCAATTATTTGAGCAAGCAACTTCGTAAATGTCGAACTGCAGGTTGACAAAAAACGCACATGTGACCGTCTCATAGATGCATCTATTTAGGATATCACATTGCAGGTGAACAGGCCCACAATCACCTTTTATATTTTTCAGAATTTAGGGGATTCAGTCCCAACATTAGCTGATGTAATCAACTTATCATGAGAACAAGCAACACATACAAGTTCTTAAAGAATCTTCTAGTTCTTCAATATGTTTTTAATACTCAATTGGCACATCAGATTTAAATCAGGATGATCAAAAGGGTTTTGTCAACTGATAAAATTATCTGTACCTGTAAACTTCAAGTTTACCATGACGAGTGCTATTTATTTTAATAAACTTCTGGTTTCCTATTGCATGAGATTGTATATCAATAAACTTCTGGTTTATCGTGGTATGTGATTTCATCATGCTCGAGTAACATTTTATATGTGTATTTCTTACCCGTAGTAACTTGAAGATATTTAATATTCCGATCATTTGTAGTCTCCATATGATAACCATTTTTATTGTTAGTAAAACTTCAGGTCTACCACAGTTTGTTTTCCGAACATAACAATTACGATCTCGGATAAATGGTGCTATCACATATAACCTCTTCGAGAGACTTCAATTTATCTATCATAATCAGATATTATTTGGACACTGCTAGTGTCATGATACTTGTAAATAAATAATTAGCTGTTCTAGAGCCTTTGATCATTAATTTCTATTACCAAATATTTCTTAAATACTTCTGGTACCATGAAAGCAAATTTCATGACACTACTGGTGTCATGAAATAAACATTGAATTCTAAACTTCAATATTTCAAACATCTCCTTCAGGGAGATTCATCATTAACTGAATATTTTGTATCTAAGCATCAACCACATAATAATCACATCCTTCATAAAGAGATACATTAATTGTTATTTCCTTCAAGGAAATCAATAACAACTAACCATAATGTATCAATGTGGTTATAGTAGAAACATTCTATTTTACTTTTTTTTTTTCTTCTTAAAAAGATACTTTGATAAAATTATTTACGATGTTTCTGCGTACGACAGGTACGTGTTGCTATGTCTTGATTTCATACCACAAAAATGACATGTATATTCCTTGTATTTTATCCCTCTAGGAGATAGGTTGTGGTATTTGTTCATTCACTTCGGGGAACGAAACTTGATTATTTAAATGTGCTTGAAATACGACGTTCATCAATAGCTCGTTATTTTGCTCAAACACAAGAAGACATTGCTTCAGAATATTTCTCAGATATTTTACTAATTCTTTGTTTTACCACTTTGGTAGTAAAGTTTGAAGGTTTACTACTTCGGGAGTAAATTTCAACGTCTTACTGCTTCAGGAGTGAATTTAAAAATATTTTCTAATTCAGGAGTAAATTTCAGAATTCTACTACTTCGGGGGTAGATTTCAGAGTTGTACTATTTCGTGAGTAGAATTAAAAGCCTTACTACTTCAGGAGTAAAATTCAATAGTCTTACTACTTCTGGAGTAGAATTCAGAGTCTTACTATTTCGTGAGTAGAGCTCAAAGTTTTACTGCTTCCAGATCGAGTAGAGTTCAAAGTTTTCTACTCGTGGAGCAAATTTATGAGTTTAGTACAATATTCAGAATATTTCTTCTCAATTATTCTACCTCTTCTGGAGGTGAATCATGATTGTTGACACCCAATTTTGTCCCTCCTTTATTCTAATTTATTTCTTCGGGCTTCTAAATTTATTGACGAGTTAAGTATTTTATTTTCACTACTATTTCTACTACTATTAATATCATTATTTTTATTTTTTTTAACTATTACTAGCATCACTTTATCACAAATTTCAAAAGGGTTCGTCGTCACTTTATTTTCGTTAAATTAATTATACTTTATCAAGTCCTTTATTTTCTACATATTAATCATAATTTACCGTAGTATATATTATACTAGTTATTAAATTAGAAGCACAAAAAAATGATTAAATTAAAGGAGGAAAGACCAGTGTTTTTCAGCCAAATAAATAGCCCAAATAATTACATCACTCCCCTCAACAGACCAGCCCAACAATTCAACTCCTCAGCCCAATACCCGGTCCATTATCCAATTACCCGACCCGGCCCAACTTTCTCTTTAGAATTGTTAGGTTTTCCTTTTCATTTTCCAGCCGCACCTCATCCCTCTTATCTTCTTTCTCTCTCGTCTCCCTGCTCTCTCTCTTCCCTCTTCTAAACCAAGAAACAAAACCCTTTCAACCATGGCAGAGTCAAACAATGCCATTTTCGTGCAATACACAGTCCCTCTCTCTCCTCCCTCTCTCACCTTCAACGAAAATGGAAAAATCTCAGAAGCCCTTTGCGTTCTTACAGACCTTGCGTGGCGTAAATCGGGTAGGATAATTAATAGGTTGTCACGGGTTCAACATTGAAAGAGTGTGTTCATCCTTTTTCTTTTGTTTTCTTGTGTTTGTGTCGATCCGAGTTTTAATGATTTTCACCCATTTGTGAAAAGAGAATCTGCTTTATCAGTCTTCTGATTTCTCGAAGTACAAGTTTTCAAGGGGATTTTGTCTCCATCTTCTTCGTTCCGGGAAAAGTCGGAACAAGCCCAACGTTCGGATTTGAAAGATTCCAACTTTAAATCCCGCTCAAAAACGAGCAAAACCCTAGTCATATTTTACCTATAAATACATCCTTAAGTCTTAGCCGAAAAGGGGTTTTTTTTTTTTGGATGATGAAGTCTTAGGTTTCTTTTATTCGGGTCTTGATTTTCTTTTAAATCAGAAAACACTTCAAAAAAAAAGATTCGAGACTTATTAAGCCTCGAACCGAAACTTTAGTTACTTTCGTCGCGTTCGAGTGTAGATTTGAGACTCGAAGCCTCGAAAGAGGTAAACAATCCCTCTTTTAGTTAGTTTTAATGTCAGTTCTAGTATGTAGCGCGTTTATGCGCTCAGTGTACTGTTAGTTTTAATTGTCGTTAGGATGTGTTTAAATGCTCATATGATGTAGTTGCTGTTTCATTTGATTGTTTGTGGCTGGTTTGCTCTCATTATGCTCTAGTCTAGTTCAAGACATGCTTGATGCTCTTGGTTAATGTTAGTTTGTCCTATACTTATAGCCTGCATTATCTTAGTTCAAGTCTATGATGTAGCTTCAGTGTGATTTAGTCCCTGTTTGCTTCATTCTGGTTCACTCTCTTGCTTTAACACCCGAATTTGTATGATTTAAACGGAAAACCAGATTGTTACACTTGTATGTTTAAAGTTTATGCTCGTTTGGCCAATCTTGATTGATTTCAGTAATATAGGAGATTAAGCTTGAGTTTTCAAGATCTATTAACAGAAAGTGTAAAATCTTTAAGGACTAATGGGAAGTGATCCTAATGTGGTTTGGGATAGCTCCTTGCATACGATTCTTAATTAAAATGTGCGCTAGCTGTTATCAAACTATATCAATGTGATTAAGATGTTATTTAAGACTTCAGCGATCATCAATTTGTTCCTTTGAAGAAGCCTAAAATGCCAAGTAGCCATGATGTGCATATGTGTAATCCAAACCTGATTAAATATAACTCATTAACTGATCCCTGCTCACAGTTTGGTATGACTGTTAATATGCACTAAGTTTCGCGCTTTACTATGCACTGGTCAGCATTAGCTATACATAAATCTGATCGGAACCTTAGGGGGCTGTTCGATTTGAAATATTCGGGAGTATTTAGTCAAGAATGTGCTCCCATAATCTTCATCTTCCTTTTGGTTTTTCTTGTATTACTATTTCATTATGTATGTTTCAACTCTGGTTTGTTCATTTTGGTTTCTTGTTTAGTATAAGGGTTAGTATTTAATGGTATAATTTTACGTTAGCTGTTTAGCGGTTTGCCTTTATGTTGGGTCATGTTTAAGGTAGTTTGAAATGCTGGTTTCATGTATGTTTGGGTGTTGTCCATCATAAAAATACAGTCTATTGACAACCGAGCATTAAAAGGTGATTTAGCTAAAATGTCGACTTATCTACACTTAAGGCAGTCCAGTTTATGACGACTGTATTCAAAACAAGATCAGAATATGTTGCTAACATGTAAGTTATAGTGGAATGCAATAGTTAGGTGTTCGAATGAATTTGAAAGATACCTACTGTAGTTTGGATATTTAGGCTGAGTTTCCAGGATTTAGAACCTGCCCAAAACCGAATATACATTCGATATACATCTGATATACACATCGTGGTGTGTGCATCTTAGGTATATTGTATATAGGATTAAACAGGTAAATAACACATAAGGTCCGATAATGCACATGTGTGCACCATATGCTATTTGGTTTATGAAACATATGTATGTATACACGAGATATACCTAGATATACACAATGTATACATGATCTATTGGTTTGTCTCGAACTTACATTATATATGTTTAACCTTATTTATTGACTGCATACTAACCTTTTTCTTTCATTTTTATGCATGACTATCGTATACGAGTCCCTCGGACTTATCTTCTCCGCATTGTGGCGTTGGGCCAAAAGCCCAACATGACTTCCTCCGTGTCAGCCCCCCTATCCGCAGCAAAGAAGAGGGAAAGAAAATTTTGTGCCGAGCCCAATAGCAGAAACAGTTTACCGCAGCTATTAAAAGAGGATTTCTGGGCCAAGCCCAACAGCGTGCATGAACATAGTAGCACAAAATGGGCTGAGTCCATTTATTTACATTTCTTGTGCCTCTATTTTTATTTTATTGCATTCAACTTGTGTTATTTTGACTACCACTTTATTTTATTTTGTCTCTTAGCTTAGATGAATCATAGGAGAATTTATAGGGACTTAGTGTGATTAGTTTTTAAAAATGATGGGTAGCTAATTTAAGAGGAAACCAATAATTAATGCCACAAGTTTCATTCTCTTCTATTTATGTTTAAACTATTTATAGTATTTACAATATGTATTTTCATTAGAATAATTAATTTCCAAAATAGCATGACTATATCTTTTGAGCTAAAAGAATCAAGATTCACTCTTACTATCGTAGAAATTTAAAACGTTACAAATTCCGCACTAATGTTAGCTTATTTTGAGAAATATAAAACGTTACAAACAACTGTTTTCATTTATTAGTCAACATAGTTCCTTTTCTCCAAATAATTATAAAACATTGTACAGTCTCATGCTTTCGTTATTTTATTTACAGCTAAAGTCTTTAGGGAAATTATTACCTTTTTCAAAAATCTTACTTTAAACAACATTATTATATTTCTATTTATAACCTTAGTAACATTCACAAATTATTTTTCAAATATTATAAAATATCAACTTGCATTCTCAGCCTAATTAATTCACCTAAGTCCGGTCGGTTAACCATTATTAATGGAATTTAGAGGATGCCTAATACCTTCCCTCTAGGTTAGTTGAACCCATACCTAGAATTTTGGTTTCGTAGACTTTAATAAAATCAACCTTAGATAATAACTTTAATCAATCTTAGGTGCCCTAATTCACCATAAATAATTAGGTGGCGACACCTTAATTTTAAATAACCCCGGAATTATCGGGATGTTGTAAACTATTTTGACTCTGGTTAAAATAGGGTATAACAATGATATTTTCACAATCAAATGCATGTTCATATTTATAGGCCTTACTACATACTATCACATTCACTTCAGAGAATGGATCTGTATTTGCAACATTTATCAAAAGTTTTCATTCTTCGGGAATAAAACATAATTATTTGAACGTGCCTTAAGCATATCAAATCGTGATAGCTTATAACCTCTTTTAAGATATTGCTACTTCGGGAGCAAATTGAGGCATACATAGTTAGTCCCAACAATAAGCCCATAAAAATAATCCCACTTCTAGTGGTTATAGACATAAACGAATTTAATCATAATGAGATTTAATAAATATTATCACTTCGAGTGTCTTGTAAAATCTCATTCTTAGTCATTTAAGGGATATAAAATTAAGACCATAATCCCTTATAACAATATTGTTCTTCAGGAACACTTTGAGGCATAAATGGTCCAGAACTAATTAGGTTCTCTCAGATCCGATGAATCCAACAAAGTGATATCATTAGTATAACAAGAGTAAAAACAAGTGGAGTAATAATTTACTCACCTGGCTTTCGGAGCAATTGCTGCTAATATGAAGCACTGTAAGATCTACACTTCTTTGAAATATGAATTAGCACCAAAAGCTCATATGTCTAATGTTAAATATGATTTGATATATTCATCTAAATTAATAGCAAGCACGCTTCTGAAGGATCACAAGTTCTTAGAAATAAAGAACATGGAGTGTACACATATGTTAAATATTTGACTAAAATATGCATGCTTGCAAAATAAGCTAGCAACTGCAGCAACGACCTTACGACAAAGGCAATATTATCAAGCACATATTTGAGGGTGCTAGGTGTCCATACCTCACATGGGTAGTGATTTCTTTAAAAATGCACATACCTTATACCTCTGAGCCTTACAGTTAACAAAGACCATAGCTTCTTTGCTAATATCATAACATCTTGTTGATAATCTTTCACTCCTGTAATTAATTGCACAGCGAGCTAGATAGAAAATTAAACTCAAAATGGCAGAGTCTCGTGCTGATAACGTGTTATAAAATAATATTAAAAGTATACGACACAAGAGATATAGCCAAAGAAGTTGGGAGAGAGAGAGATTTTTGTTATCTTTCAATTCTACTAACAAACCTCCTATTTATAGGATGAAATACTTGGTGGCCAAGTATATAGGGAAATAACTTGCTGGCCAAGTTCCCTTGGTGGCCACGTTCCCCCACGTTCCTTTGGTCTCCAAGATGCTTGATGACATCCATCAAATTAACATTTACAACAATTCTGTTATTTCCCTTTTTTTTTTTTTTTTGGTTCACTTCATTTATGATACCATATCATTCTTCTTAATTTGAAAGAAAATTATGTACATTTCAATTAGGTGATGTATTATTCAAAGGAAAAATGAGCAATCTTTCTTCTCTTTGCTCATTTAAATACAAAATTTTTAAACATTCCGAACGTTAAGAAGAATAATGACCTTTTTCAAACTTACAAACTAGAGCCAAATTAATTTTTTCTATGCAAACACACAGATAAATGTTTAAAGAATTTTTTAATAAAAATAATTTCAAGTTATATGCAATTAATTTCTTTCATCAATCACATTACTAGATACTAGTAGAGTAGTCGGTAGCTCAAAACGCTATCAATTGAACTTCTCCATTAAAGTAATGGTGAATATTCTAAGTAGATAACCAGATTGACCACTAGAAAGAATCGAAATCGAAAAAACAAAACATAAAAGATGTGAAGAGGTCACACCTAGTCCAAAAGAAACAAAATTAATTTTCCGTAAAATCTCATATATTCGCTTAAGATCTTGGAAAGGATTCGTTTCAATTTTAAACAACTAGGTGAAAAGAATAAGCTGGTGGCTATCTAGAATCCAAGTCTACAATTTTTTTCTGTTAAATATAACAATTTATGTCATTTATATAACCGTCCAGTGGAAAGAATGAGGAGTACTAATTAACGGTAATCTAGAAGAGAATCGCCAAGTACAGTCTTCAAAATAATGGCAAACATAACCATACACTAACTTATATCTTATAATCAACAAAGATGCTCCATTCAATGAATCAAGAATTGTAACATTTTAACTTTGAAGAAAAACTGCAAGATAGAGAACATGAATGAAAGACTGAAATCATGTTGAGGACTGATGAAATTTCTGATCTAAAACAGGCTATAGATGTATATGACTATAAATAATCTTATTAAGGATAAAATTTGGAAGTTTAAAGTAAGAATATTCTTATATAAAGAAGTATGACATTCCTTTAAGACAAAATGAAAAGGAAGGTAACACATAGGTTGGGACAACAGGAGTAATATTTATATCTAACATTAGGGTGTTCATTAGGAACATCAATCTAATTTACTTTATTTATTCAATATTTAACAGTAAATGGATAGGATAAAATAGAATTTATAATTAAGGAACTGCCCTAGAGCAGGAAAGTGTTGAAATAACCCATCATTATATTAGAATTCCTCTATAACCAAACCAATATTGTTAGAACAATATATAAGTAAAATATGGAGGGTCAGTCGAATGATCATTAAAAAATTATATGTCTTTTAGAATCTTTCTTTAATTTGCAACGAATTAACTAACATGTAGTTTTATTCTATAAGATGCATTATGAAGGCCATTCCTACAGAAAGCAACCTTTTAAGTTGTAACAATCAAATAGTACTTTTTAAGAGGAATGTGATTGTTTAAATTAACGTTAAGGAGAAAAAAAAGAATAGAGAGGAGAATCTTGGAGATAAGTTTTTTTCTCTCTAAGTATGAAAGGTATTAGAAGATGATTATCACAGGTGGCCACCATACGCGGAATTCTTTTTCTCAAATTGGAGGAATAAATCTGAAAAGAAAAAGGAAACAAGTGTATGTCCAAAAAGATGAATATATAGAATATTTGGAAAAATACTTGTCGTTCTAGTTTTTAAATGAAAACTACATGTAGATTGCTTTTAATTTATTGAAAACATTTTTGTTTTGATACTAGAACTAATAAGATTTTCAGACCAAATGGCTCTGGTTTTGTTTTTTTGTAAAAGATTTTCTAAAGCGAATGGCTTCAGAAAATAAGTTAGGAAGAGCATATATACCTCTCACTATTAGGCAGGCTTTTTGAGGAAAAATTACATGATGCGAAGTATTTATTAATATTCAAACTTTGATTCATAAAATGTAGTTAAATGTTCCCATCAGCTGCTACATGTAGTTAAAGTTCGAATAATATTCAAACTACATGTAGTTAAAGTTCGAATAATATTCAAACTAATTAGTAGGAGTGATTGTTCCTCGACTCTAAAGCTAGCTATTTGTAGGTTCTATCCGACCTATTTACTAACTCTAGTCAATAATTCGTACTCATGATGATATGAGCCTAATGAAAACCTATAGAAGAAAAACAAATAATAGCTATCCATCATATTACAAGAAAAAAAAAATATTCATCATATTACAAGAGTGTTCTTTGATAATAATACATACCCTTATTCCCCTTAAATTTGTTCAAAAACGAATTTTCAAGATTTCAGGATATGGATGCATCAATTGCATCCGTCATTACTTTGCAACAGTGGTTCGCTCTTGAATTTGCGGTGAACATAAGGAATAGGGGTGTACGCACCTTCGAGGTCTCATCTAACAAAATGCTTAGTCGGATAATTTTTATTTATATAATATGTAAAAAAAATAAAAATTAAATAAAACTCCTTTCCTACTGAATAAAGTGATAATAAAATTTTCTAACATTAAGAAAAAGTTATTTTAGCATA
This sequence comes from Lycium ferocissimum, assembly GCF_029784015.1. Lineage (NCBI taxonomy): Eukaryota > Viridiplantae > Streptophyta > Magnoliopsida > Solanales > Solanaceae > Lycium > Lycium ferocissimum. The sequence goes on from NC_081351.1 coordinate 61,280,138, forward strand.
ATGTAAGCGAATTTGATATTCTATTTTTTTTTTTTTTTAAATGCTATTCTTCTTCTGTGATTTGTCAATTTTTAGACGTATTGACTTACTGTTATTGTTCTTTATTTATTTCTTAAATGTCCATACCATTCAAGAAATTTTCAGGTACACCATTGATAAGGATCATTACACCCTAATAATACGTTACGCCACCCACCCTCATCCTATAAGAAAGGAGTGGTTGGAGGAGGTGTGGGGTAGGGGGTGGGGGATAACTTAAAAAGTAGGGAAAGAATAATGGAAGAAAATAGACATATGCAATGGGTCGTTTATGCATTAGATTTAACCTTTAACAATGGAATTAATTATCTGCTTCTTTTTCTAGAGAATTAGAATTAGAATAGTATTAATAGTAATATAGTAGCAATTTTTAAGTGCTCCTGTGGTTGAACAAACAATATTCAATGTTTCTGACTGTTGACTTTATACGTATTCTAAACCAAGAAAGAATCCATTGATATAAGGAGGACGCAAGACTCCTGGGACCTATTCGTCAACTTTTGTCTTTTCATTATTTATATTAGTCGGTGTTCTATCTATGTTTCCTTATATACCAACTACACGCCTCATCCATAGTGTACAAATATACAATTTCACTATTCACACTTCAAACATAATTTCAGTTCCTTTGTTTTGATTAAAATCTTCCTTCTCTTAACTCAAATTTAAAACAAAACAACTAAAAATGTAACTCGCTTGTTCATTCGATTATTGTTAATGTGGCTCCAAGATTATTCACTCACTTCCCTTCTTACTAAAAAATATCTTATTTTTATGGTAAATTAACTTTTGTTTTATATTCAAACTATTTTTCGAAAGACACTTTTTTTTTTTTTTTTTTTCGTTTCCATCTGGTGTCCAATGCCCATTTCGGAGTTTCGACTATTCCAGAATCACACCACATAAGGCCAATTAAAGGGTGAAGTGCTTCCTATAAGGATTTTTTAATTTATTTTCAGAGCCCAAACCCGAACGTCTAGTTAAGGAAGGGGGATTCTATCTATCAACCACGACCCACGACGGTAGACGACGCTCCGTTATTTAATACTCCACATAGTAGCTGTTTTTTGGTGAAATCGGGTTTAACCAAAAAATCAGTTAGAGATTTGTTTTTATTGAGTTTAAAGACAAGTGGGCACTATCCAACCCCGAGAACTCTTTGGCGAGATCGATTTGGAGTGATGGAGAGCACGAGTGTAAAATAATACGGAATAATAATGCGGTGAAGATAAGAGCTAATAATAATGAACTTCTGTGTATATTGCTTAGAGAAAACAATAGGGTTACAAATGGTGAGAGGAAGGAGATGATCCATTGCTTCTATCCTAAGCTTTCTTATATAAGCCAAAGGGAGACTTTTCTAACCCCAAAGTTCGGGTGATGTGACATGACTGTAGCCCCACATGCGTCTCTGCCATGACACACTGCTCGAGGCCTGCGGACCTGACCCGAGTTGGTGAGGGTGGAGGCCAACTGTGTAGATACGTCGGGCTTTCTGAGCTTCCGGTGGTGAGGACTAGCCCGGATGTGTGTTTTGCCTAATACAAATAGTCTGCCACTTTCTGATTTCTCCATGATCATGGGACCTAGAAGTGGGAGTCTTTTTCAAATTTTAAGCGAAAAACTAGTGAAACGTCCCCCCCCCCCCCACAATGATTAAACGTGTCATCATGAAGACTTTTAATGCATCTATTCATTAATTCGGCAGCACCGTTCAGAGGCTACGATTGGCGGCTACAGGAGCAGGCGTGCCGTTTCGTAAATCGAGACTAATGATCACCTTCCCCTCTATTTATGTTGTCTTCATACCCACTAAGATCTTTCATAATCCTCCCAAAAATACCTCTGTCTCAAACTATCTCCATATTCTTCTAACCAGAGGCAGAGCTAGCCTTTTGGGCGTGGGTTCGGCCGAACCCAGTAGCTTTTGCCCGAACCATATATTTATATTAAATTTTTTATCAAATATGTACAAATTATTAACTTAGAACCCAGTAGCTTTAAAGAATTAGAACCCCGAACCCACAAGCTTCGAATCCTGACTCTGTCTCTGCTTCTAACTTCTCTTCCTTGCGGGGGGGGGGGGGGGTTGGATTGGCTTTTAAAAAGTTGCTTATAAGCTAAAATCCATAAGTTTGGCTTTTGGCTTATTTTGTACTTTCCTGCCAAAAAGTAAGTGCTTTTAAGCACTTTTTATCTTTGCCAAACGCCACAAAAACTAGAAAAGTGCTTAAAAGCCAATGAGCACTTAAAATAAGCCAATCAAAACACCCTCTTATTCTCTCTTACTTTCCTTCATACTAACCAAAAGAAAGTCATGTTTTTATCTTTCTCTCCTTCCCGAAATCAAGCCCTTGTTGCTTCAGAGGAGCCGTTGGATAGAGCTTTTGATGCCTTTTCCGACTGTGGGACCGACTCCTCCTCCTCCGCCGACACCCAAGAAATTGATTTGGAATCCATACTGGAGACATTTTTCCTTCCATTCTTAACTTCTCGAACTATTTTGGTTTAAGCTAGCAACTGAGATCGGTCTTGTGGATACGTTCTCTGATATCTGAGACCTTTCTCCGTTAGGTCCGCCTTAATTTCCAATGGGGTCCTGAGGTGGAAATTTCTCTGGCCTTGGAGAATGCCAGTATTTCTCACCATGCCCCGGGCATGTCGATGGTTTATACCCACCCTTTCACCATAGGCTTTACTTTGCCAGTCCATGAAGTGATCAAGGCGTTCTGTCGCCGTTATCAAGTATGTGTTGCTCAGGTGGCACCTCAAATCTAGAGGATAGTGTGGTGTATCCAATTCCTGGTAGACCAGGCTGGGATTTCCTTTACCATGAATCACTTGATTCATCTGTACTCCCCTCGCCTGTTCCAGGAAGCGATGATACACTTGGCCTCCCGAGGTTCTCGGGCCCTTATCACTAGTGCCGAGAATGACCAGATCGCGTTAGTAAGACCAATTTGTGATGGTGCATACAGACCTTCTACATCCCATATCTGCTGATCCTTTCCCCAAAAAATGGAATCCCGTCCGTACGTATCCCTTCTTTGCACTATTTTGTCTTCTTTTTATCCTGTATTGATAGGTGTTGCCTCTAACCCCCTGTCTCGCATTTCTCAGTGGTCCTGGTTGAACAAGATTTCATGCCCGACCTCTTCAGATGAGTGATGGCCATCCTGCACGCATCCCCCGAGGTTGAGAGGACCTGAAGGAGTATCTCTACCGATTGCTGGAGATGTAAAAACCATGGTAAGTCAAGAAGAAGTTCCTCAATTCTCTTTCGTCCCCCTTTTACCCTTCTTATTTCTCAACAAAACTTCTCTATAGGCCTTCCTATTTGTGGATCATCGTCTTGAAGAGTCCCTTTTCGAGAGGAAGCTCGGACTAATATCGCACTGGCTGATGCCACTACTTCGGGTTCTCGCAAATGGAGATCCTCGCATCTCAGAGGGGATAAGTTCCTGGGTTAAGACTTGCCGCAGGCTTGTCCAATATTGGCAAGAAGCCATGCAGGGGGTGGTCAACTTGGATGTAGATGAAAAAGGGGCGATGACTGGTAAAGGTGCCGGGGGCCTATCTGCTGCTGCTAAGGAGACCTACCATAGGGATGCCAGGGGTGCACCCAGCGATTATGGTGTCGGACTTTTAGTTCGGCCGTCATCTCCCGATGGGCCTCGCCTTGATTTGGAAGCATCCCTTTCTCACTTAGCCGAACTATTTCTTCAGGTACGTAGTTTATCCTCTTTACGTAGGATTCTTTACTGTTTTCTCATGAAGGAATTTTTTTTCACCCGTTGTTTGTGCAGGGTCATGCTAGAATAATTTTCGTCATTGATAGGGTCAGGAGCATGCCTCCCCCCATTAAGGGAGTTAGAGAGAGTGAGGTTTGAGAATTTGCGCCTTCGTGCAGACTTTTTAGGGTTTGCATCTTGCCATATTGCCATTGAAGAGAGGTGACGGGAAGCCAAGAGAGCTTTATCCAATCGAGAGAGGGCTTTCCAGTAACTGACTGTCGCTTATCAAGAGCTCCGGGAGAGGGCGGCTTGAGCCGAAGAAGAAGGGGCCATCGCTCGAGGCAAGGTGCAAACGTTGAAAGCTTCTCGAGCGCAGCTTCAAGCTTGTCTTAACAGATTGCGACTCCTCCGGGCTGCTGATAAGAATTTGGCTAATTTCGCGAAAGACTTTGTTGTTTTGAAAAACCGGGTGGATACTCTCCTGGAAGTTCTCGAGGGCCGCATTACAGATATTTCTTCAGCTCAAACAGAAGCCGAGGTGGAAGTAGTTTCCACCGAGATTGCTCTGGAGGACCACCGTGATGAGGGCCCCTCTGCCTCTAATGTTTGTGACGATTCTTCGGGTGGTGAAGGTGCCCTCTCCTACTTAATTTATGGTGACGTTTTTGCGGGACTGTGTGCCCTTTCAGGATGTTACGGCCTGCGTGCCGCTTTTATATTTTACTTGTTGGATATTCGGGCTGGTGTGCCCTTGGAATGTTTGGCGCTTGAGCCATTGGGCTCTTTTATTTTTTGCTTCCGCAATGAATGATGTTTACATGCTTATTATCATTTCTGTGTTCATTTTTACGCTTTTGACATGCGCTTTGTTTGCAACAATCGTGATTACTAGTAATCTTGTTGGCTTTTATTTTTAACACTTAATCGTCAGGGCATGACCGCTATGCCCGTCTACCAGAACTATGTTCATATCTGGGTATTGGTGTTTAAGTTAAGAACTAATGACCGATGCACGCGTATTTTATTTTAGCGTTTTGTGTTTGAGGTCATCATTCTTAACTCAACATGGGCATGTCACTTCCGGAAATACTTTTTGCGATCAAGAATTAATCATCTGATTCGCAATAAGGGGGGGGGGGGGGAGGAGAAAGGGCCTCTATTTCGATGCTGATGAAGAAGACGTCTCAACCTCATTTAATGGCACAAAGGTTCATGGAACCTGCACGATCGGAGGCTCTAAGGCCGTGTCATGTGTTTGAAGCGGTTTAACGGGGCTATGCGGCCTTCGAGTTCGGTTATGGCCAGAATGTTTTGAGCTCATGAAGTATCTTATCGAGAATAGTTAGGAAATAAGTGTAGATTCTTATTCCATTCTTGAGTATAGGATGAGTTGGTCATCCTATTTATACATGAGCTTTTTTACAAAATCTTAATAAGAGCATAAAGGACGGAGCGTTCTTTGCCACTCGCCATCAGTCCCAGTCATTCTGTCTTTAAGGAAAATTTGTGCTTTAGTGACCTTGCTAATCTACCAGGTATCCCTTTCTCTCCCTCTCCCGGGGCTTGGATGTGTGATGCTGGAGACTTCGAGGATCGGGTCACAGGCATTCCGAAACTTTTCGAAGAATTTGGCACCGACCAAGTTGTGACACGTTTTTGAGCTGTTGCCTCATTAAAAACCTTGCCGGCAAAATCCAATTGGGACAAAACTACAGTCAAGGAAAAGAGTGCAACGCGGGGTCCAAGACTGTGTGCAATAGGTGAATTACAGAATCTGACCCTGCTTCAGTCGCCTAAGTTGAAGACCCCAAGTTAGCTGAGGAGTCTGCCTCTGCGTTCATCTCTCGAGGGACACAGTAGCCTTCCATTGTGAGAAATGAGATGGCAGTGTTACCACTCTACTCAAGTATTCTAGCATCAGCTCGTACTTGCCGAGAATCTGATTTATGACCAACCGAGAGTCACTTTTCAGTTCCATGCTTTTCAGCGCCAAGTTCTCGAACCAACTCTAATCCTGCAATTGCGGCCTCATACTCAACCTCATTGTTAGTCAGGGATTAACATTTAACAGGTTGCCTGATTATAGTTTCTGACGGGGTAATCAGGACGATTCCTAACCCCGCTCCTTTTCTGTTAGCGGCTCTGCCCCCGTACAGGACCCACGCTCCGAAGCGACCTTGGATTCCTGAATCGCTTCCTTTTAAGCGCCAGGTATGAGGCCCGGATTGTAATCAGTGATAAAGTCCTCTAAGACTTATGGCTTAATGTCAGTCTGGCATTGACAAGCAGCATTGTACCCGCATACTTATATTGTCCAGCTCGCTAAACTACCCAAGAGCTCGAGTTAGTGTAAGATAGTTCGCAATGGGAACGTCGTCACTACGTAGATCGGGTAACATTAGAAGTATGGTCTCAACTTTTCGGGTCGTGTCTATTAGAGCCAAGGTCAACTTTTCAAGGTGCGGATAATGCACCTCTGCCTCAGATAAGGCCTTACTAGTATAATAGACAAGTGATTGCGTACCTTTTTCCTCACGCGCCAACACATCACTTACCGCGGCCTCTGAAACTGCAAACTAGATGAGCAAGGGTTTGCCTGCCCCCAGCCTGGTGAGCAATGGTGGATTCGAGAGGTATTTCATAGATCTTTCAAAGCCTGTTAACATTTCGGGGTCCATTCGAAGTCATCCTTCTTTTTTGGATTCGCGAAAAAAACCTCTGGCAACGTTCGGGTGACCTCAATTCCCCTGTTGGTTATGATGAACCCCAAGAATTTGCCGAAGCCTACTCTGAAGACACATTTTTCTGGGTTCAACTTCAGGTCATGGGCACGAAGGATATCAAACGTTTCCTGCAAATGTCTTACATGTTCCTATGTTCCTAGGGATTTGACGATTATTTTATCTAAATAAATATCTATACTCCGACCTATTCGTTTTTCGAACATTTGATTGGTTAATCGATGAAAAGCATTTCCCATATTTTTTTAAGCCAAAGGGCATGATATTATAGCAATCAGTTCTATGTTCCGTAACGAATGAAGTCTTTTCCTAATCCGCCGGGTCCAACTGAATTTGGTCGAACCTTGAGGACACGTCCAGGAAACTGAGCAACTCGTGCCCAGCCACTGACTCGACAACTTTGTCTAGGTGGGGCTTAGAGTACGAGTTTCTCATGCAAGCCCTATTTAAATCTTTCAAGTCTAAGTATATTCTAAAACTGCTGGGTCTCTTAGGGAGCATTACTACATTAGCTAACCAGTCAGGATACTCTACCTCTCGGAACGCTCCCCGTTCGATGGGCCGTACCTATTTTTGATGAATTGGGGGTGTTTTGCTGACACCAGGATAGGCTGGCCATCTAGATTCATGCTCATCTTATGGGAGGCCAATTCTGGAGGAATCCCTGTCATATACAAACCCGACCAACTGAAGTTATTCATGTTAATTGTCAAGAATTTGAGTGATTCTCCCCGGGACTCTAGGTTTAGGCCCGAGACCAGGTATACCTGTTACTTTGGCAGGTCCGGACAACAAGCAGTCAATTCCTGATCCTCCGCCGTAATGCTTCATGTGTCTGCTTCTTCCGGCGTGATGAATCCTCTTGGTATCTTTACCTGCGAATCTCCGCTGGGTGGGCTTTTGCCCTGTCCTCCCTCGGGTTTGACCACGGGGGTACGGGCGCCGGGCGAAATTCTGTAATTGTCAGCAATTTTTGCCCTTTTAACCCTCTTTGGTGGTGGTCAGAATCGCATCCCCTCGAGGGGTTGGAAACTTCAGGATCTAATGGAAAGTGGAAGGAACTACCCCTATGGTACGTAATCAGCGCCTCCCTATTACTAGATTGAAGGGCATCAAACAAAGCCTTCGAGGAGACCCCTTCCATATGCGTACTTAGCTGGATCTATCCTCGGGATGTTAAAGTTAGAGAATTAGAGAGATATTACCAGTGCTTTGGTGTGTTATCCCCTGAAGTCTTTTTCTTTCTGCTTTGCTGATCACGACACAATCTCCCAAATAATCACTCCTAGGGAGGGGAATGTACTCTGCTTGGCAGCCCTTGGGACACCTCACCGATTATTCTCCCTTCGAAAATCACATTGATTGTACCCAAGGGCACCGGTTTTTAGTGCAAAGTCTCGACTTCTTTCCCCCAGGCGCACCCAGACCACCCATTCAAGAATTTTTTTAGGTGCCTCCTTCGCCATAGATCTGCCACATCATAACGCATGTGCTTGCAGTCTTTGGTCGAGTGCCCCGAAATGGCATGATACTCACACCACAGTTCTATGTCGCGCCTATTGAGGTTAGATCGCGTTGCTACTGGGTACCTTTCTTCCTTCATTCTTTTTATTTCCATGACCAGCTCATCATCCTCTATGTTAAAATTATATGATGCCACACTTGGTGGGCCCGAGTCGTTCAGTGAGGTCCTCGGCGGTGCCTCCCTAGCTTTCCCGGGCTGGCCTTCATACCGTGGCCTACGAATTCTTGCGTCGCCCCTTAGGGGAAGGCGGGCTGCATATGGTTCATACCCATTTCTCGGGTTTCGTTGCCTGACGTGAGAAATGTTTATAGGTTTTTCCTGCGGCTTGCTCCTTGTTTCAATTCGGGCACCGGTTCTGAGGATATCCTCTATCCTCATTTCAGCCGCGTATCTATTGTGTACCTCATCCCAGGGTTTGGCTGGGCACTCCTTCAGGCTCTCCTTTAATTTTCTCGACGCACCCAAACCATTGGTGTTCAAACCATCCGTGAATGCCGCTGCGGAGGTGGTTACGTGTTTTTTTGGGTCTGTGGTTCTGTCATATTTGGGTATGTCCAGCATCTTAAATTTCTTTGGAATAGGTGCGTGGGCCGTGCTGAGTTTATATGGGATCTTTCCATATTTCCTTGCTCCTGCCCCTTTCAAAGCAGAAGGGACCTTGTGTACCTGACTCATCCGATCATGGAGCTCCTTTTCCAACTTGGTGATTCTTGTTAAATCTACGCTGTGCCCAACTGGCTCCAACTCCACCTGTTCTGTGTTTGTTCCGGGAGTCCCGGGTGCCTTGAAAATCTTCAGGTTATTCGAAGGGTGGCTGACCGACGCTTTCTCAGTCAGAGAATCCAAAAGCTCCCCTATACGTTCCATCATCACGCTGTTTGACGCTAGGACCGCAACCTACGTCATTTCCGATGAGGGGCCCTCTGCTTTGTACATTCCCTCTACTCTAGAGCAAGGGTGTCTTTTCCTCTTTCCAGAGTAACGTCTTTTGGGAAACATTTCTCTACTTTCCGCCGATCGGTTAGGATGGTCTTCCTTAGTCAGGATCTCGTTGTGAACCTCCATCGGGGGAGGTGCTGCCTCCTCCTTTTCCCCCTGGTTATCCAATCCCGAGTTGTCTTTCACATCAAGGTTTTGTCGGTTCACGACCGCGAGCCCTGCGGATTCCTCGTTTCGGCGGAAGTGCTGCTACTGGACGTGCTACTCACTAATCCAGGCATGGGCAAAAGTGCTCCACTATAACAACTCCAAATGCAAACTGATTTAAGAGTTTCTGCTATGAATCAGGACGACTCCATAACTGTTTATCCCTACAGACGGTGCCAAACTATTTTTCGGTGAAATCGGGTTTAACCAAAAAATCAGTTAGAGATTTATTTTTATTGGATTTAAAGACGAGTGGGTCCTATCCAACCCTGAGAATTCTTTGGCGAGATCGATTTGGAGAGATGTAGAGCACGAGAGTAAAAGAATAAGGAATAATAATGCGGTAAAGATAAAAGCTAATAATAATGAACTTTCGCGTATATTGCTTAGAGAAAATAATAGGGTTACAAATAGTGAGAGGAAGGAGATGATCCATCGCTTCTATCCTGCCATCTCAACAACATTGGGGGGGGGGGGGGGGCTTAAAGCCAAACTTCAGAGATAGGCCCTATTCTTTTTTAAAGGAAAGATCGTCATATGTATTTGTATTTATTGTCAATTTTTCTAGCTTTTCTAGATGTGAAGTCATTAATTACTGTTTTATAATTGATTTGTTCTAACAATTCTTTTTCAATTGATAATATAGCTAATTCATTCAATCTATCTTGAGACATTGTTGATCTTCGATAAGATTTTATCAATTTTAATTTTGAAAAACTTCTTTCGGCTGAGGCTACAGTTATATACTCCATCTATTTCAATTTATGTGAACCTATTTCCTTATTAGTCCGTGCCAAAAAGAATGACCCTTTTCCTATATTTGGAAACAATTTACCTTTATGTAATCATTTATAGCCACACAAAATATATGTGAATCATATAACACCACAAGTTTAAAAGTCTTCTCTCCTTTCTTAAACTCCATGCCCAGTCAAACAAGTTCACATAAATTGAATGGAGGGAGTATATAAAATACATCTTTAAGGAAAAAATGGGACCCCAAAAAAGTTGAGGCCCCACGCGATTGCTTTATTGGCCTTATGGTCGAGCCACCCCTGCTTCCTTATATAAGCCAAAGGGAGACTTTTCTAACCCCAAAGTTCGGGTGATGTGACATGATTGTAACCCCACGTGCGTCTCTGCCATGACACACTGATCGAGGCTTGCGGACATAACCCGAGTTGGTGAGGGTGGAGGCCAACTGTGTAGATACCCTGGTCTTTCTGAGCTTCCGGCGGTGAAGACTAGCCCGGATGCGTGTTTTGCCCGATACAGTAGCGAGTTCGATTTTGACATCATTTGGATTTTTAATATAAAGTTCTAACAGGAGTAGGAGTATTTCGTAATTGTAGAGACCTCTTAAGTGCTTTTTGAAAGATTAACTTGATGACAAGTGAAATGATGCTGATAACGCATATGTTTGGTAAATGAGCTAGAAAATTAAACTAGGAAAACTCCAAAATTTCCTAATATAAGGAGACAAACTCGAAGTTATGGTGTTTTTTTTTTTTTTTTTTTGTTAATTGTTTTTATTAAATAGGAGGTAGGGGAAGGGGAAATGGGGAGCGGATTATAATGTGGGGATTCGAACCCTCACCAACAAGGTGAAAGCTCAGGTAGCCAACCAACTAAGCTACTAGATCCCTACGAAGTTATGTTTTCCGAAATGTAACATAAATAAATTTTCGGAAAAGGCTCAAATATGCCATCCAACTATCGGAAATGGCTCATTTATGTCACTCGTCAATAGTTTGGCTCATTTATGCCATCGAACTATAGGAAATGACTCATTTATGCCATCGAACTATAGGAAATGGCTCATTTATGCCACTCATCAATAGTTTGACTCATTTATGCCATCGCCCGTTAATAAAAATGACTCACCCGTGCCATATTTCATTAAAGCTGGTTTTACAATACCATATATGACAGGTGGCCTCCAACTAGATTATGGTTGTGGGTGGGTAAGGTGTATGGGTCGAATTTTTTTATTAATTTGGTACTTAAAATTGGGCTGGTTTAATTAAACGATGTAGACCTCGAATTGGAGGCCACGTGTCATATCTGGTATTATAAAACCGGCGTTAATAAAAAATGGCATGGATGAGTCATTTTGGTAACGGGCGATGGCATAAATGAGTCAAAATATTGATGAGTGGCATAAATGAGCCATTTCCTAAAGTTCGATGGCATAAATGAGTCATTTCCTATAGTTCGATGGCATAAATGAGCCAAACTATTGATGAGTGGCATAAATGAGCCATTTCCGATAGTTGGATGGCATATTTGAGCCTTTTCCGATAAATTTTTAAAGGGTAAAAAGATAAAACGTCAAAATTTAATGGCACGCGCTATTTCTAGATGGGCTTACGTAAAAGGGAGATAACTGCTGATGTTAAAAAAAAAAAAGTGAATTTTTGTCCGAAGTAAATCACAGTTAACAGCTCAACCTATCTTTTGGGGAAAATCAAGTGTAGTAGGAGTATATCTGATATGATTATTAACATAATCTTTGTTAGGGAAAAGAAAATGTCTGCTCAACGTATTCGGTAAAATGTTACCCCTGGTTTGGTATAGTGGTATTCAATTCAAAGTATTACCATCGTCAGATGGGAAGAGATTTGATGATGCTTTCAAGGAATATTTTAAGAAAATTGTATTTTATTTAAATGGGATTAGATTAGAATTGTCCGTATATTAGTTAGGACAAGTGACATTGAATGATTTTTTTTTTTTCCCGCTTTAAATAGTGATCAAGGTATGTAGTTTATCTGTGGTAGTTTGAAAACACAAGAGACGCATTGATAAATGGTCACAATATATCCGAAGAATATTTGATTTATATCCACTGCGTAAAGATATAATTTGCGTCAATTAACAGGGTAATTGTATTTTACACAATCAGCATAGTCTGATTGATTTTTCAAGGTTATTTAAGAACTTTTCAGATTATACACTCAATCTCGCACAGAAAGTTACCTCAAGTTGCCTTATAGTTAATACAAAATACCCATACATTGTTATAGCTAGATAAATATTTAACTCATCCAAGAGTTGCAGCTTTACACCGTAAATTAACAAAGTATGAAATGTCATGTGCATTTTATTTACTGCAAATTCTCCTTGTCGGCAGTGCCACCAAAAGATTACCATAAAAGCCAGCAATCAACTAACCATATTGCAATTAGAGGAAACAAAGGGGAATAAAAATTAGTCTTATATTAAGAGTAGAATAAAGAAAAGCCTAGTTTATGAACAAAATGATGAAAAAAGAAAAAAACGTGAGGACAGGGATGGAGCAGAGGGGAATAAAAAATTAAGGTAGGAAAATGAAAGAGAACGTAGAATGCAAGTAAAACCTGGAATTAAGAAATCTTACAATATTTGCATGTGCTTTGTCTCTATAAAGATTACACTACAGTAAATATTAGCCGTCTGTTTTGGGACCATGCTCCGTGTATCATGCCTCCTTCTTCTTCTTCTTCTTCTTCTTCTTCTTCTTCTTCTTCTTCTCATTTTTAGACACCATTCACTATTTTCCCTAAAAAACTCCTTATCTAATTGGCCCTTAATTATTCCCTTGTTAACTACTCCCTCCGTTCACTTTTACTTGTCATTTTTGAATTTACACACCTCTTAAAATTTAATAAATAAAGTATATATTTTATCATAATACCATATTAATTAATGTATAGCCTCAGTAGATTTGAAAAATAATTTGAAAATGAGTAATTAATGTTAAGAGTAAAACAAGAAAGAAATCTCTTCTTTCTCTTGATATGCTAAAGTGGATAAGTACAAGTGAAAATTTCTAGTTAGTATAGTGAACAAGTAAAAGTGAACGGAGAAAACATGTAAAAAGAAAAAAAAAAAATAGATACAAGATATATAAAACATAGCATGAAGTAATAGTATCATATATAATATAAACTTAAACATGAAGAGGAGGCATAGATATAAGAAAAAGAGATCCCGCGATCATTTGACATAGAAAACTAAAATATTCTATTTTTCAAGCATGATACTATGGCGATAAAATTAAACAGGGGGATTATGCATGTTAAAGGTCATGTTAGGGTAATCAGCTAGCATAAACCAATTTCATTTTCAATTTGTCTACTAAAGGCAAATCTGTCGCATACTGAGCGGCTGCTTGTTAATAGGTACAACATCACCAGTCAATAAAGGGACATTTTATGTTGTTTTTCTGTTCCCAAACATGACGAGAATTTACTAAAACCTGTGTGGTGACAATATATATATATATATATATATATATATATATATATATATATATATATATATGGCAATTAATGAAATTAAAAGCAAGTGATTATTAAAGAACCATGTTATTATAATTCATTTTTGGCACGAATGTTAGGTGGATTTATGCTAACCATATTGATTGATATTTCTTAGGCTGTTTTTCACTCTACAATACTTCAAACTAATTTAATTTCGACATTGGCTAGTATTTGTAAACAGTGAAATGATATTTGATTCCCAAATGGGTCCTCAGATAAAAGTTATATTCTTGTTATATGTTGTTCCATAATATTATAGCTCTTGACAAATACATTCGATTATATAAAAAGCTATCATATATATTCCTATTAAAAGATCCTTCTCAAAGAAAGATAATCAAAAAGATCGATGGCATCACCAAAGGTTTTGTTAAAATACAACCTAATGATATAAAAATTGAATGAGGTTGGTTGCCGCAATATATTTGTTTATTTCTCTAATTCATCTGTTTGCTTTATATAGCTACATTAGTCTCATCTCGTATATGATTCTCATGAGTTCCTTTGTGTAATTAATTTCAACAATTCTTGAAAGCAAATTGGAGTTCGCTTTTTTTTTTTTTTTCAATTTTCTACGACGAGTGGCAGTAAAAACATTTCACGCATTACGTAGTTATATAGATTCGAAAGCATATATTGTGATCGGCGTACCAAATTTGGGTCCCATAGAGCTATAGCGATTGGAACCTATCAATAACATCATATATATTAGTTAGTAAATGATCATCACTATAAGGACTCTTCTTAATTATGGTGTAGACTATGCAACCATCATAGCTTAAAAAGGCGAGGGCCTTATATCATTCACAAAATAATTCCGATAGACCAACTATAGAAATAACACCAAAGAATGTGACTTTGATTGGGAAAAAATAGGAGGTAAAATAGAAATATATACAAATTCACTATACAAAAGTAGAAATAATAATGATGATAATATTACCGGAGCAGAACACAAACTTAACACATGTGACACATAATTTATATTTCACGCATCTTGTTTGTAGTTCATAAGTAATTAATAATTGGGACGCTATATAATAAATTACCGTGGTTAGAAATGGCACATGTGCCTTCTGATTCGGAAAAAATAGGAGGTAAAATAGAAATATATACCAATTCATTACATAAAAGTGGAAATAATAATGATGATAATATTACTTACTGGAGTATAACATAAATATTACATGTAACACATAATTTATAGTGTACGCGTCTTAGGCCCCATTTGTTTGCACTTAATGGGCATCTGAATCTGAACAATTCAGATCTAAGTCCATTAAGTGCATTTGTTTTTTAAAATTTTTTATCACTTATTAGGTCTGAACACATCTGATTCGCTCAGATCTGGCATGGGGTCTTATTTTCATCCAGACCTCGAACCACGCCTTGTAATTTAAGCTTTCTTCAAAGTTTTAAAGGTTAAAGGCATTTCTTCACAAATCCACCGTTGCTTTCTATTATCTGCAGGATAAACAAAATCTCCATCTCTTCTATTTGTTCTTCTAGTGAAGAGGCCTCTTTTTGCCATTGAAAGTGAAAAATCTCATGAAACACCCATACTTTGTGTCTGGCACCAAAGGACTATGATGAAAATCATGACAAGTAGTGATCGTTAACCTTCAATGAATTTGGATCTCTTCTTCCTTCTATTTATTATCTTATTTCATGGCAAATTTCTGATGGGCCTGTGTGTTAAACCCATCACATAACAGAGAGATGGGGAAGAAATGAGAGGGGGTTGGGGGCTGGGGGATGAAGAGACTTCAAAGATGCACTCATTTGATAATATTTGTTGAATATACGTAATATTTGTACTTTAGATACTTCAATTTTTTATCTAATATAAAATGTTCATTTATATATTTTTTTTATTTTCTAAAGTTTGATCTAATTTTCATATTTATATTTTCTAAAATATTTTATTGATATAATATTTATTACTAGTTTTTTAAAATTTTATAGGCAAAATTCTTAAAACAAAAAATATTATATATATCAGAGGTTGTAAAACAAACAGTCTTAATCATTCAATGTTCAGATCTAGAGACAACATCTTAATAATTCATATATGCATTCAGATGTCTTAATCTTAATGAAAACAAATGCAGCCTTAGTAATTCACAAGTAATTAGTAATTGGTGCGCTGAATGTCATTCTGACTATCTGTATTAAAATTATCTTTAATGATATAATTGATAATGCGCGAGACTCTCAGTTAAAATAGTAACTGCGTTAAAATTCGTATATCGAAAAAGTGAGAAAAAAATTAGGAAGTGTGAGAGGAAATTAGAGAAGAGGGAGGATTGAGAAATCATTTTTACGAGATTTTTATTTTTATACATAAGAGATCTAAAAAGATTATTTTCTTCTATTTAATTTATATAAATGGCTATAAGAGATCATTTCCGCGTATTGAGAAGGGAAGGAGGACATTAACTAGGCGCTTGGCCATAGAAACCAAATACTTTTCACTTTATTTGGTACTTTTGAAGTTGAAGTTGAATGGAGTCATGTTTGGTTATAATTTTTGCAAAGAATATTTCGTTATTGAATGTATTAAAAGGTGTGTTCTAAATTATACTTCAAGTTGTATTTTGAAATTTTTATGATCAAACGCTGATTTCAAATAAAGTGAAAAAGTGAATAATTTCGCATGGCCAAACGAATTCTTTTCCCTCAAGAAAGAGCGATTGCTTTGTAAAGGGGAAAATGGGGAAAGGAAGGGAAGAGCACAAGTGTAAAGTAGCCAAAGTTTCTTTATAGCACTTTACTGTTCACACGTGTAGGATGAGCCCCCATTCACACTCTCCGGTAACCGGTCAACAAAGACGCGTACGAAATCGCCGACTATTTCGCCGCAGCGGTGGTCCTCTTCCTCCTACATTTATTGCAAAAAGCTCCCCTCTAGCTGGAGATATAGTAACGTGCATACTGACACTATATGTTATGAATGGATTAAGCCTTCTATAATCTATAGCTAATATAGCAAGGATTGTTATAAAATATACTCCCTCCGTTTCAATTTATGTGAACCCATTTGACTGGGCACGACATTTAAGAAAGAGTGAAGACTTTTGAAATTTGTGGTTCAGAATAAGTCTTGAATATTTGTGTGGCTGTAAATCATTTCATAAAGTGAATTTGTTTCCATATTAGAAAAGAGATCATTCATTTTGACACGGACTTAGGAAATAAGTTCAAATAAATTGAAATAGAGAGAGCATTTGTTTCAATTTATGTGAACTTATTAACAATATATTAAGTTTGTGAAACATTTTTGGAATTTGTAATTGTAATTTTTAAAAGGTTACTCCCTCCGGTCCATAATAAGTAGTAATTCCTTTGGCTTTTGACACGGCTTTTAAGAAAATACTAATTCTTAGAAAAAAAAATAGATATTTTAACTAACTTATTCTTAATTGAATGATCCCTATTTAATATAGTTTCTTGATTACATAAAAACTCACTTATTTAAATAAGGGTAAATTTTAAAATAAAAACAATTGATACCTTCCTAATTATGTAAAAGAATACTTATTTTGAACCAAAATTAAAGGTCTAAATGATACTATTAAAAGTAAAGGGCTAAAAGTTATGATCTTAAACATGTCATATATTTGTGCGCACTAGAATTGTTTTTTATTGAAAGTAAAATGAAAAGTTCAATTAAATTATTTCTAACTTTTTTTAGAAAATCATAGTAAAAAATAAATATAAATTAAAACGGGTAGTATATGGTGGTTATTATTGTGTTCGGAAATTTCTTTGGATATATAGTACTAGTACGTACTATGAGAATGCAAGTGCAGAAGATAGAAATAGAACTTAAAATCAGAAGTGAAATAGTGAATACAGGCCAGGTAAAAAAGGAAAAAGCATTTGTGCTATCAAAAGCAATAGATGCAAAGAAAAGATAGTTTCTTTAGTAGAATTTGAAGTTTTGAACTCTATTTTTAAGCAGTGGAGAGCAATAACTGCAATTTTAATCTCAGGTTATTATTTTTCAAGTTTAACGCTGTGCAACATTAAACTTCTTAACATTTGTTATGAATATGACAATTGCGAAAAGTTTATAGGTAATTCTATAAATTAAGCAATTTTTTCTCTCATCATGATAAAATTATTTATATTACAAGTTTTCGTAACAAGTGACATTGACAATTTGACATCAGCTCCCATAAAATTTGTTTTAATTAATTTACAGAGTAAATTTCATGAGTGGTCATCTAGCTTTGTGGCTATTAAGCAAATGTCACTATTCCTTTTTTTGTTGCATAAAAAATATTTAATTTTGATCGGATTTGATAAAAATCCTACCTGAAATGTGAGAAAATAACAAAAATATCCCATATGGTTGAGGGTAGGTTCAAAATGATCAGTTAAGTATGTTTTTGAGCAGTTTTGATCTTTTAAATTTGCCAAAAATGAAAATTTACTCCCGCCCCTATTATCCTCTCTCAAATGTCAAAATTTCTTAGCGAGCTTAATTCGGTATCTATTGCCTAAAGAACTAACAAATTCCTCTCAAAAAACATCAATACATACATTGGAATTGGTGATGTGAAATCTAAATAGGGTATTGTACCTTGCGTTTAGAATACACACAATGCACACTGCTGCGGCAGAAAATATTTTAAAGCGGCCATTATTGTCGTTCACATGCATTTACACAATGTTTGAACAATAATCAAATAAATATACTTACCTAGTATTATGTCAAATTGTCAATTAAATAAATCAACTTACTTAGCATGGTCAAAACCAGCAATTATTTTCCATTTGAACACGGTCGTACTCCACCGGCATTTACCGGTCAACTTCAAACTCCTAGGTGAAAAAAAAATACCCCACGCCCCCTCTCCCCTGTCCTCCCTAATAAATAAAGTGCCGAAACAAACAAAAAAGTCTCTTCACTCTTCAAACCAAAAACATAAAGCCTATACAAAAAGTCTATTTCTCTCTCTCTCTCTCTCTCTCACTGCCTTTTGTTGTACAGTGTAACAAGACTAGAGTTTTGAGCAAAGAGATAAAAATAAACCACAAATGAAGAAGAATCTATGCTTTTGATCAAGTCCATGGATGAGAAGGAAAACAACAATCTTAAACCAGAAACAAGTACAGCCTTATTCTCCGATCATCAGATTCCGGCGAGTAATAGTAATTATTCGTTATCAAGCATCTTTGATATGCCACCATGTGAAACAGAAAAGGGTTCTTCTTTAAGTTTAATAGAAACCATGTTTGCTTCTCATGATCAAATTACTACTTCTATATTCGATTTGCTTCAATCTTCACCACCACCACCACCACCACCACAACCCTTATTGATTAATCCATCTCAAGCACATGTAGCCAAGATTCCATCTGAGAATATTGTAAATACTCCTAATTCGTCGTCCATTTCTACGTCATCAAATGAAGCTGCACCTAATGATGATCAACAGAAGACTAAAACAGTAGAACAACAACCTGATGATCATCAAGACAAGAATAAGAAACAGTGAGCCTTAATTAAATTTTGCATCTTTATGGATAAAGACAGTCTTTTTTATGTATTTTATAATAAAAGTTTTTTTTATGCATTAGTCAACAAAATATCCAGGAAGATCTTGGTTTAATGGGGTTTTTTTGTTTTTTACGCAAATGATAATCTGATTATTTGCAAATTAAATTGGGAAAAAAGAATTAATGATTGGTACTGTTTTTGGTGGACTTAATTAGGTTAAAGCCGAAAAAGAAGAAGCAAAAGAGGGAAAGAGAACCAAGATTTGCGTTCATGACGAAGAGTGAAATTGATCATTTGGATGATGGTTTTAGATGGAGAAAGTATGGTCAAAAAGCAGTGAAAAACAGCCCCTTTCCCAGGTATATATTCACACCTACACGCAAACACACGTTTACACACACAACTGCATAGACATAGTAATTACTAATGGTCTTGAATAAATGCTTGTTTATCTCTTAATTAGCTAGCTACAATCTTTATTTCCTCCAGTTCTTTTATAATCATAATGGAATACCTTTCTTGCTTTCTTACTGTTTCAACTTTTTATACCATTTCTGTTCTTGAAATGACATGCAAAATTTTGTGATGAAGGAGCTACTATCGTTGCACCACTCCAACATGTGGTGTGAAGAAGAGAGTGGAAAGGTCATCTGAAGATCCTTCGATAGTTGTTACAACTTATGAAGGTACTCACACACATCCATGCCCAATTACACCACGTGGCAGCATCGGCATTCTGCCAGAAACCACCGGGTACGGTGGCTCAATTGGTGGTGTTGGTAGTACTTCCTCTTTGTTTTTCCCGCAATTTCATTATCAAGTGCAACAACAACAACAACAATCGACCTATTTTCAGACACCAACATTACCTATAAACTTTACTAGTACTACTAGTGATTCCTCCTTGTTTTCGACTACTAATTCATCCCAAGAGAGAATGTTTTCGCCTTCTACGTCTTCTTCTTCCTCTTTGGCTAGAGATCACGGGCTTCTGCAGGATATGGTGCCATCACAAATGAGGAGAGATCCAAAAGAAGATCAGTAGGAACTAAAAAGGGCTTTTTCTTTATGATCAATTGGTATGTTATTTTTCTGAACTGGTGACTAATGATAAGGTTATGATCTTTAGATATGAAACCCCTCAAATTAATTATTAGAGACTTTTCCCCTGATTAATTATTATTATTGTACAAAGACTAGCTTTTCAGCTTATTAATTAACCATAGCAATTAAGTTCTTTTCATTTATGGGGTTAGCTCTTTCATGTAGCAGGATTCTTTGTACTTAATTACTAATATTTCATATTTTTGAAGATTCTGGCCCTTTATCTTTAATTTGTATTCTCTTATCTTGTGCCTCTCTTCTTCATGTAGTTTTCTTTTTTTCGGGCAGGGGTTAATTTCTGTAGCCTTAAAATTACTGAATTGCATGCATGTATATTTGTTCTTGACATCAGCGGAATATATTGTCCAGACATTTAGGGTTTTCTCATTGAGTTAATTTGTCAAGGAAGCCTCAAAGCTAGCTGGTTCGATCGATCGGAATATATACAAAAGCAGGGTAAGAACCCAAAACAACTATGACAGATTTGCTTTATTTGAAACTTCCCCTCTTTTCTTCTTGGATGAAACTCTTCTCTCTATATCTTTTTAACTTTAACCTCTCGCTGGAAAAAATAAGAGATAATTGAAACCCCATATTGTTCCTACTAAAAGTCACTATTTTCCGAGTGGAAAATGTTCGGTGACTATTCCCACAGATATTTTGATTGAATCACTAAGAAGAAAAAATAGTAGTGTTTTCGCACAGAAAAATTAGGAAGTTTCTTAACGTTTCAATGGGAACCTGTTCCCATCATGTGTTTTCCTAGTGAGCTGATTCAGTGGAAATAAGGTGGAAAATCATGTTTTATAGCCAAATTTTCTACTGAATGTCGGTGGGGAAAACCTGAATTTCTAGTAGTGCCATTTCTTATTATCTAATAGTCACTCCAATCAAATGTTATACTGATGACCATATGAAATAAGAAATTATAGTAGATGTTCTCTTATCTAAGGGTATCGATTTCTAACTCTCCACTAAGGTAGCCACCAAGATATGGCTTTAATTAACTTTTTCCTATATATAATCTTAAGGTAATTGCGATTACTAACTTTTGAGCTAGTGTATTTTTTCTTTTTCTGTATAACCAGCTGGTATTCGGTACCCACTGACTCGACTAATCCAAATTCACAGCCACGTAAAGCCCATTGAAGGAGAGAAACATTCACTGCCAGAGGTTTCTACATTCTTAGAGCTCGAATACGGGACCTCTAATTAAGGGTGGACGGGCCTCATCCCACATTCCCACCACACCTAGAAGTAAAGTTGTTATCTTGATCAACTCTATGTATAGCCTTGTACTAGAGCAGCTATATGATATAGTATCAATTAACTTGAACTTCCATTGTACCATGGATCATGTTTCATCACTTCATTATTTAGTGAAGCATTGTAGCTAGCTCAAAAATGATAGTGATGACGGTGGGTTTGCTGGCTCAGTGTTCCATTTTAAGCTAAATCTCAAGGAGCTTTCATCACTAGGAGGGCAAAGGAAAGGATGTATATGATGATCACTAGGAGCATGGCGTCAGATCTTGTTAAAGATTTTTAATTAATGCATAGTTCAAGTACTGGAGTTGGACAGCCATGTCCACATGACAGTCTTTTTGCTCGAAATGTCCACTTCAATTCAATACCATAGGCTAGTTCAGGCCAAACATCATTTCTTGCCTACACTATTCTGATTCCAACTTTGATGCTTAACCGTTCACCAAACTCTTCCTTATATTAATCTCTCCACACGTTCTACTTCCTCTTCCCCATCCTTCCATATTAATTACTACTATATACTTCCCTATATCCAGCAATCTATTTCCAGGCATATATATATATGTTACATGGTGATTCTTCAATTCCCCTTCACGAGATTCTTTTTTATTCATACATATACATATTTGTACAAAATTCTGAGCACGCTCCTATTTTTGTCAGGTCATGTGTTGTGACAAGATCGGGGCAGGGTTTTAGAGGAGAAAACATCATATAATTCATCAATGCCGGATCAGATGAAAATAATTAAACAAAAAATGACTAATTAATGCTGTTATACTTAGTTACATGTAATTTCAATATTTTTTTAACTTTAAAATCTTAAAAGCTAGCACATGATCAGAAATGTTCTCTTTTTGGGAAGGATGTAAAAAGAACCTTTTAGAGAAAGAACTTTCCCATACTAAGGATGTAAAAAGAACCTTTTAGAGAAAGAAGTTTCACATACTTAACGCAATGTTTGTTTAGAGATATGTATATAAGTATATTGCAGATCTTTCATCACTTTTGTGTGATCGAGGTCAAATAAGCTGTGAGTATGCGAATTAATTAACGTTGGCAAATTTGCGCCTCATTAGTCAAATATTGAATTAAAAATACACACAACACCTGCATAGTGCTTTTAATTAATTCCAAAATTAAATTGATTTCTGTCATCTTTAATAGTATATATTTGCATGTTTCATTTTGATTCAAAACTTTTGAATGAATCCAAAAGAACAAAAGCTAAAAAAGCATCGCCATTTTTATTCCTGTATTATTTGTATAGTTTAAAATTGAAGCTTTCCAATTAACCAAAAGTTTGAAACAGCTTAACTGTCGTAATCGAGCTTCATTCGTCTTGTTGACGCAATTTCACATATTAATGCATGAGCTTATCTCTAACTTGATGTACTCTCTCCTTTTAGTTTACCTTAAACTTTTCGATGTACTCAAGGATTTATGTGTGTTTGGTACGTTTCTCGGGAATATTTTCTGTGCTTGATAAATTGTTTCTACATCATTTTCAGTGTTGGTCGGGTATTAGGTAGGTAACTTCAATTAATAATAGAATCTGGAAGATGATCAAGTATGGAAGTGGTCTTATTTGAATGTAAGTTTGACAAAGTTAATGCTTCGTTTAATCAAGTGAATTGACATGGATCAAGAATTAAAATATATAGTTCTAGAGGAAATTATTTAAATGAACATTCTATGTATGTGTTACCGAACACACCCGATTGTATTTTAAGAGAAACACACAGGTTTGTAGCATTTCCAGGAACTATTTGCTTGAGTCAAAATTAAGCAGCTAGCTACTTTAATTTCTTTTTCTTCATAAGGAAATCGGTGATCTTAATTACAGCCAAACAAAAATAACATGATGAATGCGATGGAATCGTACTTAAAGCTGGAGAATTCTACAGAAGGAATCAGAATTCAACAAAAATAATTGGATTTCACTGTAAAGGGACGTGAATTTTCAAATATTCTCTGCAAGACACTACATTGAAATATTCATCGTAGCTGGATATTAATGTATTTTTGCCAATTTATTATTCTTATATCACGTTAGTGGTATTTCCCTGTACCTATATTTCATTATTTAGCCCATAGTTTTTCCCGGATTGGCGATAAGAATGCGTGGAAAAAGGGTCAAGAATGAAAGTTTGCTGAAACTTCTTAATACCTATCCGTATAAAATATACAAATTAGTCAAAAGTAGATCCCTTTAAAATGACTTATAGGAAAGAAGATCATAAAGTGAAGATTTCATGAAATTATTTGACGATAAAAACAAAATACTCACGTATTCATGGTGAATTCTTATACAAGAAACCTCTCTACGGCATTTACATCACTTGAGTAAAGTGATTATACAAAATTAACAAATGATTTATAAAACTTTTTCAGCATAACCAATGAAGATAGGCCAGTTAGCTATCGTTAAGGTTGTATTTTAGGGTGTGTTCGGTATGAAGGAAAATATTTTGTTGGAAAATGTTTTTTAGGAAAATAAATGGGTTTCTTACGTACTTTCTTGTGTTTGCTACGTAAACCAAAAATATTATTCTAAACGCATTTTTATACAATCTAGACAAATACTATGGGAGATGGGGGTGTGGGGTAGTGGGGATGGGGCTAGAGGGGTGGGTATGAGGTATGTCGAAGGGTCGGAGGACTGCAGAACTTTCTTTCCCTACTTTTTCTAAGAAAATCATTTTTAAGTAACGTGTTTTCCAAAAATATTGACCAACCAAATATGGAAACACACCGTTAGTAGTAAGGAATTGAGGTCTTGGACAATAAAATCCGAAACAGCCCAGTAACGCTATTCATTTTTTTGCGCGGATTGCCCTTCTTTTGGGGTGGTCTTTTAATTTTGCCCCTCAAATTTGTGGTCTTTAAATTTTGCCTCTCATATTTGTGGTCTTTAAGTTGTGCCCTTCGCTTGGAAAGGTGGGCGAATACGTGAAGTTACGGGTTCGAACCCCACTCAAGCATAAAATAAAAAATAATTTCGCAAGGCAGATCGGGGAGGAGTGTATGCGGATCCGGCATACAATCTTTAAGGAAAAGCTAAAGTTATGCGGATCCCAAGCATAACTAAAAGTCTGCCCCATAAGGCGAAATTTTCCTAAGACATAGTTTAGTTATGCCTTATGGGCGAATTTTAGTTAAGGCATAACAAAATTATGCCCCATAAGGCAAGAACTTTCCTTAAGGCATAGACTTTGCCTTATAAGGCAAAGTTTAAGTTATGCCTTGTAAGGAAAAGTTTCGCCTTATGGGTATACTTTTAGTTATGTCTTTGGGGCATACTTTTTAGTTAAGGCATAACTAAAAGTTTACCTTGAAAAGTAAATATATATATATATATATATATATATATATATATATATATGCCTCGAAGACAAAGTACGCGTTTTTTTTCCAAGCAGGACTTTTAGTTATGTTTAACTAAAAGTACGCCGGAGGGGGGGCATAGCAAAATTTAAACCTTTTATAAGGCAAACTTTTAGTTATGCCTTAAAAAACTTACGCCTTATGGGGCATACTTTTAGTTATGTTTTATGGGGCACACTTTTAGTTAAGCATTACTAAAAGTTTACCTTGAAAAGTTAAAAAAAAATATATATATATATCTTCAGCGAAGTACGCCCCCTCCGTGACTTTTAGTTATGTTTAACTAAAAGTTTTGGGAGGGATATAAATTTAAACTATAACTTTGCAAATTTTTTTAAAATTTTTGACTGAGAGGGGTTCGAACCCGAAACCTATGGGTTTTAGCCGAAGGGCAAAATTTAAAGACCACAAATATGAGGGGCAAAATTTAAATACCACCCCAAAAGAAGGACAATTCTGCAAATTGCCCAACGCTATTTGGGTTAAACTTGTGTTATAGCCCAGCTGAAAAATCTAATTGGGCCATAGTAGACAAAGTAGAATAACCCCATTGGGCTTTTGTGGAATGTACAATTTGCAGGATTGCTCTTCGCTGGAGGTGGTCTTTAATTTTTACCCCTCAAAATGGTGGTCTTTAAATTCTGCCTGTATTCATGCAAATTCTACCTTAAAGCTTAAATAGGCAGAATTTTGTAACATTTGCCTCGTGAAAATTCTGCCCTGTAATTTTTTTTTACTGAGTTGAAGTTTGAACCTATAACATCACATCAGGGTGTTAGGCGAGGGCAATACTTAAAAGACCACCAATTTGAAGGCAAAAATTAAAGACTCTACCCAAATGAAGGGCAATCCGCGCAAAAAAAAGATGTATTTAGGATTTGGTCCAATGTCTCTACCTCTGAGAAATACATTGTTTCCGGTGGCCAGCTACCTTCTCTCCACAATCGCCGAGGTCAGTTTCACCACTACGGAAATTATTTTGTTTCTTTCTTTATCTTCTTCAAACTCTTACTTTTCGCTGTATAAACTTGACCTCAAAGTTTGTTTTTCCGACATTCTACTTTAAATGCTCTCGTCTCAACTCTAGATCATATTAGAAATGGGTTTAGTTTATGATTTTGTGTTGTGTGATTATTCTTCTAGTTAACATACTTTTACAATTCAAGGTAGGGGTAAGGTGTGTACACACACTACCCTCCCCAGACTCCACTTATGGGATTACACTGGGTTTTTGTTGTAATTCAGATTGAAGTTTCAATGGTAAAAATGGAGAGATATTTTCATAAAGTACCAAAAACAACTTCCACGTCTCAAAATCAACCTAATGAGTCTATTATAAAAAGGGATGTTTACATTGTATAGCTTCCCACCAAAATAGTAGCCAACAAATGTAATATTTTTGTACACTAATGAAGATACTCCCTCCGTTTCAATTTGTTTGGCTGGTTTTGTCTTGGCATGGAGTTTAAGAAAGTAAAGAAGGCTTTTGAATCTTGTGGTATTAAAACTAAAGATATGTAGAATGTACCAAAATGTCCTTTAATCTTGTGGTTTTAAACATGTCATGTGAAAAGTTGAATTAAAGAGTTGCCAAAAAGGAAAGAGGCATTCTTTTTGAAACGGCGTAAAGGGCAAAGTAAGATAAAAAAATTGAAACGAAGGGAGTACATATTTTGTACATAATAGTGTATATTTTTTGTATATTTGGCTAGCGATGTAATTATTTTTTGCCGACCGGCCGAATATGTAACTTTCCCTTATAAGAAAACATTTCAAGAAGTGAAAACTCGTAGAGTACAATTGTAATAATATACTTGAGTTATGCTTTCACCAGTAGAATTTTCTTTTGTTGACTTGTTTATATTAGTTTTACTTTATATGATTGCTAGTTATATTACAAGTATTTTTTTTTATTTAGCTAAATATTACGCAGTTTGATTTTAAAATTACGGTGAAGGCATTCATCGAATTTTTTATTTACTTCTTCAAAGTGTGAACACCCTCAACGAATTCCACCTTCACCACTGCTTGGAAGTATTTGTTACATAATTTATTTATTTTTTTGGTTACATAATAATTTGAATCAATCAATTGAGTGCGTTTCAAGCTAGAGTCGGCTAACTGATGAGATTGAATGGTTTATCAAAATAAAGAATTCTCTAAGATATAGTGGTTTTACGTTATTGTAGGCAAGATGAAGCTTATTCGGGGTGTCTTATGGACTGCCAATGCTTGCCTATCTCGTTCTTCTCGATATCATCCTCAAGTTTTCAGGACCTTTTCTGCCCTTCCAAATTTTGGTAGGTACTATTTATTCGATTCTCTCTCAAAATTCCATAACTGTCATGCCAAGTTGCAATTTTTATAACTACAAATGTGCGAGTTTCGGTTTTCTTGAGTTTATTTTGAATCCTATCATTGTTGTTCAGCGATTTTCTATGGGCCCAATTTGCTTTTCGTGCTTGCGAAGCTAAAAGCTTTTGCTTTAATTACACACTGAAGTTCTTACACACTTTTTGGTTTTAAAATCTGGTTTGGATACTAGTTTTATTTTTTTTAAATGCAAAAAGATAAAAACTTTTAATTGATGTTCAGAATGAAGTATTGCTTGCTAGTCTACATAGTTATAGGACAATGCATTTTTGCAGATTGAATATAATGTGAAGAGGGAAGCTTCTCCGATGTGACCTCCTTTTTCCATTCACTGATAATTTTAGGAGTTGATGGAAACGACAACTTCTTTTTTTTTTCCGACTCAAAACTACACCCCCTGATATTCTTATTAATCTGGTGGCCCACATCAAGATCCATCTTTGAGAAAATAACAAAAACCATGGAAAATCTGGTAACGCTGATGTTAGTACTATTGGTTTTTGGCACCAATCTACTACTGATAAAATTTAGAATCGGTCATGACTTGTAGCAGATATTTGTACCAAGAATGCAAACCTTTTTTCCCAATTAGCATCAAAATCCCAAGTTGCTCCAAATGGGCAAAGTATTTCTTCCATTAAATCAAGATTAGGTGTTTTAATAGATTTCTGGGTTACCTCATCATCGACATCACAAAGGTTGTACAACTTGTTGATCATTGCCGCTAAATAGTCGATAGTCATCCTTCTTTACAATGGATTCATTGGTGCTTTTACTAGGTTATTGTAAAATTCCATCACCAATTCTCTGGTTGTTTTGTAAAATCCTTCCACTTATGGTGCTTATTGATTTTGTTGATGAAGACATCTTATATGTCATCTTTGGAGTTGAAGTCCATCCCCTTTTCATCGAGTGAGGATTTTTTTTGTTTAAAACCATTTATCACCAATAACAAAGGATGAGGATGACTTAAATCAGTATTTTGGAGAGCAAGAAACGGAAAAAAGCGACGAGGCTCTCTTCACCGAAGCAAGAAATCATTAAGATGTCTTCATCAAAGAAATCATTAAGCACCATCAGTGGAAGGATTTTACAAAACAACCAGAGCATTTTTATGTGGATTTGGTCATGAAATTTTACAATAACCTAATAAAAGCACCAACGAATCCATTGTAAGAGGGATGACTATCGACTATTTAGCGGCAACGATCAACAAGCTACAATCTTCCTGATGTCAATGATGAGGTAACCCGAACATTTAACAAAACTCCTAATCTTGATTTAATGGAAGAAATACTTTGCCCCATTTGGAGCAACTTGGGATTTTGATGCAAATTAACCAAAAAGGTTTGCATTCTTGGTATGAATATCTGCTTTAAGTCAAGACCGATTCTAAATTTTGTTAGTAGTAGATTTGTGCCAGACACTAATAGTACTAACGTTAATCGATTTTCCATGATTTTTGTTATTTTGATGGATCTTAATGTGGGCCCCCGGCTTAATAAGAATATTAGGGGGTGTTATTTTTAGTCGAAGAAGTTGTGGTTTCCGTCAACTTACTAAGAATATAGTAAGTTGTGTTAGCTTGAGGAGGATCCAAGAAGCATGATGATACGGATCTTAAATGCTGAAGTAACAAGATAGACACTGGCCACACTGTTCCTTTTGAAAATCGTCTGCCTTTCATGTTGGACAATCCAAACTGAAAGGGCAGTTTGGCACATTCTACATATCTTTAATTTAAGACCACAAGTTTCAAAAGTTTTATTTACTTTCTTAAACTCCGTGCCAAGTCAAAACCAAACAAACTAATTGAAACGGAGGGAGTACTTTTTTATTGTGGAATTATGTGCTTCTTCATCATTGTTCATCATCAACTTTTTCATGTATATCCATTTTCTCTTTTATCTACACCCCTGGTAATGGACGCAACTTTCCTTGTCACTACACAGCCGCTGACGATAAGCAAAGCACCAACTTATTTGAGTCTGCTGAAGACTTTCAAAGATGAATATTCAGTGATAGTACGGGAAACAGGCCAAGTTCAAACTCCTTTTTCAGAAAGCTTGATAGGGCTGAAAAGTCCTATGATAGATCTGGTCCGGGATCCACGTTCAGTTCTGGGAACAGATCTAGTTTACTGGATGGTCTGGTGAAAGTTTTGATACATTATCAGATGGGATGGATAGTAAGTTGAAGGAATCAGCCAGATATTTTGAGTGTGATCCTGATGAAGTAGAGAAAGATGATTATGCTTACACAGCAGATATGGCCTTTTGGCCTGGGAATACTTATGAAATCAAGGTATGAGTAATGAGGTAGCATTTCTTGCATGCTTTTAGCATCTTGAGTATCATTGCCATATGAGGATATGTCTCATTGTGGTTTTTGTATAACTTGCACCCATTGACCTTTCAACAGTTTATATCAAACATTTAGATGTTTGGGCTGTGCTAGAATTGTATACTCAAAGTGCTTATTTCCTAGTACACCTTGTTTTCAAGCTTCGTTCTCTGTGGCAAGAGCAAAATTATGGATGGTTAATTTGTCACCATAACTCAACCTGTCCTCTTTTGCGCTTTTTTCTCTATGGTGCTGTCATGTCCACCTCTAAGCTTTTCATTATTATCTGCAAGATCTTGATCTTAGAAAACCAGGAGTTCGCAAGCCCTTTAAAAGGGATGAATTCGAAACTACGACAGAGGAAGTTCTGCGCAAAGCTGATTTCAGGGTTGGTATTCTTGGTTCTGCATCATTTTGACCATCTGTCTTTAAAATGCAACGACGACATACCCAGTGTAATCCCACAAGTGGGGTCTGGGGAGGTTGCTGTGTACGCAGCCTTACCCTACCTTGTGTAGTTAGAGAGGCTGTTTCCGATAGACCCTCGGCTCAAATAACGCATATCAAAAGTCAAGTATGTAAAGTAAATACAGTAGTGAAGAAGCCAGTCTGGAAACAGTGAAGAAGATAACAGTAGCAACAACCAATAATACGATAAACGAAGTAAATGAAACCACATGTAATAATAAAATCGAAGAATAAGATAGAGGAGAGTAATGATAACAATACTGATAAGGAAACTAGACAACGCTCGACTACCTACTAACCTTCTACCCTAATCCTTGATCTCCATATCTTCGTATCTAGGGTCATGTATGTCTTTAAAGTGTATTCGTAATATCTGCATGTGGAAACACCCTCAAGCACGTAGATTGCTTATTTGATATACTTAGCCTCAAGTTTATCTGCTGATCAGTTTATTGTTACTGAATAACACAGTCCAAGTACTGGAATGTTGCTTACAAACATACAGGTGTCTTCCTCCTGAGAATTGCCTTGTAATTATGGCCTAACGGAGTTATCTTATTTATATGTTTAACAAATTTTCAATCCAGAATGTGAGGTTCCTAGCTAACTTCATAACGGAGGCCGGAATTCTCAACAAGAGAAGCAAGGTTAGTAATCAAATCCATCGACTAATTTTGGTGACTGAATACGGGAAATGTTTCTTATGATTTCTGTTGTGGTCATTTATAGACTGGAATTAGTGCCAAGGCTCAAAGAAAGATTGCCAGGGGGATCAAAACTGCTAGAGCTTTCGGTCTGATGCCGTTCACCACTATGGGAACAAAGCAGTTTGTATTTGGTAGAACAATGGAGGACCTTGACGCAGATTATGAATATGAGATGTACGACCCCAATTTTGTCGACACAGAAGTTGGTCGGGAACCTCTTTAAGATGCTAGTACTAGTTACTATTTGTTTTAATTGACCATGGTTTGTCCTTGAGGACGTGTATGTATTCTCAGTTATGGCGATGAAAAGATGCTCTAGCTGAGATTTTGTTTCAAATTACATATTGCTTCAATGGACTGCCCTACATAATACACATAGGTTTCATTGTATATCAATGATTTAGCTGTTGGAGCTTTCTTTAGTTGTTGTCTTTTGGACATTTTCGTAAACCTATTGGCTCCAAAATGTAGTTCCGATAAGTTGCATAAACAACTAAATAATGAATATCAAATCATTTAGTTTAGCAATCACATGTTGCAATTGCGATAGGATGCCCTAATTTCATCCTTTCTCCCAAGAAGATGAAGATCCAGTTGCCCAAAATATGAGAGCTGGAACTAACCTCATGTAGAGCAGGTGGTATTAGGTGGATTGTTATACACCATGGGACCTCTCATGTGATGTTCATTTTCCAATTTGACTCATTAGCCTTAGACTATGTCTTCCTCTCAACTGCTCTTCCTTTTTCTGTTTGCACTTTGCAGTTAGCATTTCCTCTATTTAAGGCCTCAACTTTCAGTATTAACTTCAAAAACCACAACTTCCAATCGAATTTTCTCATCAAGCTGCTATAAAACCCAAAGAAAAAATTGAATGGCTCCCTTTCTAGCTTCTTTCTGCATAATGGTACTGAGCTTTTCAGTAACATTTGCAAGCGGAAATATTGTTGCCAACAAGTCGGAGGAAACATGCATTGATGCATCCATCGTGTTAAGTTTTGGTTTGTATCAAAACAGCTGCCCAGAAGCTGAAGCTATCATTTTTTCATGGGTGGAAAGTGCAGTGTCCCCAGACCCCAGAATGGCTGCTTCTTTGCTTCGTCTTCATTTCCACGATTGTTTCGTTAATGCAAGTCACACATTTTTTATTTTATTTTGTGTATATTTTTTATGTTCAATAATTATGTAAAAGTGTTTCAGGGATGTGACGCATCAGTACTGCTGGACGATACCCCTAATTTTACCGGAGAGAAAACAGCTGCACCAAACCTGAACTCATTAAGGGGTTTTGAAGTGATTGATTCCATCAAAGCTGATCTAGAATATGCTTGTCCCCAGACTGTATCTTGTGCTGATATTCTTGCTATTGCTGCTAGAGATTCTGTTGTCCTGGTATATATATCCTGTTAAAATGATTCAGTTACAATATTGGAATTTTCTACTAATGCATGCATGTATATATATTGCAGTCAGGAGGTTTGGGGTGGCAAGTGCAAATGGGGAGAAAGGATAGTTTAACAGCTAGCAAAACAGCAGCAAATAACAACATCCCTGGACCAAACTCTAATGTAGCCACTCTTGTTTCCAACTTCGAAAATCTTGGTCTTTCTCTTCAAGACATGGTCACTCTCTCTGGTAAATTTTACACAAGCCATTGGTAATTGTTTTTCTTTTTGTTAATTAAGATATTTCGCTAATGTAAGAGTAATTAACGATATTGAAGGTGCACATACAATTGGGAAGGCTAGATGTGCTACATTTAACTCCAGGCTAAATGGGGGTAACAATCCAGACATGAACTTGGATTTCTTGCAGTCACTGCAACAACTATGCTCAGTTAACACTACACTAGCAAATCTTGATGACATGTCCCCATCAACATTCGACAATCAGTACTACGTTAATCTTCTCTCAGGAAAAGGCTTGCTTGTCTCTGACCAAGTCCTAGCAACTGGAGATGACAATACTAGAGAAATTGTGCAGAATTATGTGGACGATCCATCTGCCTTTCTTGAGGATTTTAAGAACTCCATGCTCAAAATGGGAAGCTTAGCACCACCAACTGGAACAAAAGGCGAAATCCGTGTTAATTGTAGGGTCGTTAATCAATTTAATTATTAGGGAAAAAAAACGTTCTTATTAGACTACTGTATTAATTAAAGTTGGCAGGTATTAGCCGCAATGGCCAAATTTGTAACGTCCCATTACTATTGATATCATTATATATATGTCATGTGTGTTAATTTCTTCTCTTTAAGCACTATTTTGATTTGTTTTGTATACGGTAAGAACCGGGGTAAGAAGTTATGACCTTCCGACGAGAGGTCAGAGCAAAATAGGCACGTGGACTTCAAAATGTGATGTTGGTTCGAGCTCGGTGATTTGGATGAAACGAAGTCTGAGGGGTCGTTAGGCCGAAGTGATGCTGGTTAGCATAAACACGAGAAATTCGTGATGGGTTGGATGTCTCGCCGCCCATCCCACCGTCTGTTACGCTACAGATGTTGTGCCGCCGTTAATAGCAGTAATTAGTATGTTTTACCATATTTGGGGGGAGCATTAGGGTTTTAACTCTTGTACTATAAATAGAGGTAAACCCTCTCATTAGGAGGCATCGGATTTTACTCTCATACTCTTACTTTGTAAAATTTCATACGCAAGTTCAAGTTATATAGCAAATTGGCTCGGGCACATAGCTTCATACTCTGAACCGGACCAATTTCTCAGTTTCAAGCAATACACGATACAGGCCATTTCTGTCTCTATTTGTTACATGCGATTGATTGTTAACTGATTGTTATTCCATATTTCATTACGTATTTCATATTTCGATACGTTAACAATAGATTAAACCACGTATCCTTTAAACTGCGTATAAATTCAATTGTTACCTTTTTAGGGGTAAACAGTTTGGCGCTCACTGTGGGGCTAAGGGTAATAGTGGTGATTTGTTTGCAACCTTACTTTCACTTGATCTCTTGAAGTTGTGATTTCAGGTTAAACACAAAATGTCAAACATCAGCCAATCAATTCACTTGAACAATAATGGTGAACCAGGTCACCACGGACAAAATTAAGGCCATCGAAGATATTGAAGTGGTTGATAATGTGAAAGCAGTGTAAAAGTTAACCGGGAGGATTGCAGCTTTGAGCAGGTTTACCTCTCGGTCTTCAGATAAAAGTCATCGGTTCTTTTCACTGCTGAAAAAGAAGAATGACTTCGTGTGGACACCGGAGTGTCAACAAGCTTTGGAAGAGTTGAAGCAATACTTGTCGAGTCCACCTTTGTTGCATACACCAAAAGCGGACGAACAATTATTTTTGTACCTGGCAGTATCTGAGGTTGCGGTAAGTGGCATTTTGGTTCGGGAAGAAAAAGGTACGCAATTCCCAATTTATTACATAAGCAGAACTTTGGGGGGTGCGGAAACACGATATCCTCATTTAGAAAAATTGGCTTTAGCTTTGTTAAGTGCATCTAGAAAGCTGCAACCTTATTTTCAATGCCATCCTACATGCATAGTAACCACATACCCGTTAAAAAATATCATGCATAAATTGGAATTATGTGGTAGGTTAGCAAAATGGACGGTAGAAATTAGTGGTTATGACATTGAGTATAAACCCAGAACGGCTATAAAGTCTCAAATTTTAGCAGACTTTACACCCGCAATGGTTCCCGTGGTGGAAAAAGAACTTTTGTTAACTTCGGGAAAAACCTCAAGGGTCTGGACCTTACACACAGACGGAGCATCGAATGTGAAAGGGTCCGGACTAGGAATCGTACTTAAGTCTCCCGCAGGTGATATTATCCCCAGTCAATAAGGACTTTAAAATTGACTAACAATGAGGCCGAGTATGAGGCTATGATTACAGGTTTAGAGCTGGCCAAAAGCTTGGGAGCTAAAGTCATCGAAGCAAAAGGTGACTCGCTTCTAGTCGTGAACCAAGTTAACGGGGTTTTTGAAGTAAAAGATGAAAGGATGCAGAGATACTTGGAAAAAATCCAAGTGATTTTGCATCGATTCAAGAAATGGACCATGCAACATGTACCAAGAGAACAAAATAATGAGGCTTATGCATTGGCCAATTTGGGTTCGTCAGTAGGGGCGGAAGAATTTAACTTCGGTACAGTCGTTCAATTGAAGAACTCTGCGGTACAAAACGGCTATGCCAATTTAAACACAACAAGTTTGACTTGGGACTGGCGCAATAAGTATATTGACTATCTTTAAAATGGGAAGCTGCCATCGGATCCTAAGGAGTCCAGAGCTCTTCGGACCAAAGCGGCGAGATTTTGCTTGATCGACGGACAATTATATCGTCGATCTTTCTACGGCCCTTTGGCTAGATGTTTGGGGCCTGGAGAAACAGATTATGTGATGCGCGAAGTCCTCGAGGGGGCTTGTGGCAATCATTCGGAACAAAGTCGTTGATGCAAAAGTTGATCAGGGCCTGTTATTACTGGAATCAGATGGAAAAAGATACAAAGGATTTCGTTCGAAAGTGCGACAAGTGCCAGAGGCACACACCGATGATACACAAACCGAGGGAACTGATTCATCTGGTCCTGTCTCCATGCCCATTCATGAAATGGGGAATGGATATTGTCGGACCTTTGCCTTGGGCTCCTGGTAAGGTACGGTTCATTTTATTTATGACTGACTATTTTTCTAAATGGGTTGAAGCGCAGGCCTTTGAGAAAGTCAGAGAAAAGAAGGTCATTGGCTTCATTTGGGATCATATCATTTGTCGGTTCGGTATTCCCACCAAGATAACATGTGATAATGGCTGACAGTTCATTGGCAATAAGGTTAATAATTTCCTCAAAGATTTGAAACTTAAGAAGATTTTATCAACTCCGTATCACCCAAGTGCGAACGGGCAAGCGAAGTCAACAAATAAAACCATTATTCAAAATCTAAGGAAGCGGTTGAAGGAATCTGAGAGCAATTAGAATGAGGTTTTGCGGAAGTACTTTGGGCGTATAGAACGACCTCAAAATCGAGCACTGGTGAAACACCGTTTTCCCTAGTTTATGGTGCGGAGGCCTTAATTCCTGTGGAAGTTGGGGAGCGGAGCATAAGATTCCAGTATGCAACGAACGAGTTAAATGACGAGGCTATGACTATAAAACTTGACTTAATAGATGAACTTTGCGAGACTGCGTTGGTCCGTTTAGCAGCACAAAAACAAATGGGATGGGAAGATATTATAATCAAAGAACGAACCTTCGGCACTTCCAAGTTGGGACTTTGTACTACGAAAGTTACCCTTCACACCAAAAATACCAACGATGGGAAGTTGGATCCGAATTGGGAATGATCGTGCAGAGTAACCGGGATAACTGGTGAATGTTCATACCAACTAAAATCTGAAGATGGCCAACAGTTGCAAAATAATTGGAACGTGGCACACTTTAAAAGATATTATTGCTAAGGTATGGATCGCTAACCCTTTGTGAATTTCTTAAGTTGTTTGTCAATTGACCCATGCAGGTAAAGACCGGAACAAAGTCCAAAAGGTTAGAATTAGGTCTGAAAACACGTGTTGCACTCTTTTTCCCTTAGCTCGGTTTTGTCCTAAAGCATTTTTCGGCAAGGTTTTTAATGAGGCAACAATGTACAATGTGTTACTTTCATATCGAAGGCCAGCTAAATGCTGGGGACTGGGGACTGCCCAACATTGGCTTATAGTGTTTGACTTCTCCTACTTCGAACACAAACACTAGGGGACTGCTATACCCTCAACAAGTTCGAGGTAGCTCGATGAAGCCTCGACAAGTTCGAGGTAGCTCAATAAAGCCAGATATTTTTTGCACTGTTTGCACTAGGATTTGTTGTAAGGGCCAAACGATCAAATGAGTCATGCCCGGCTAGTTTAGTTGCTACGGCAAAAAAGTTTGAAGGAGTCTTGCATCAGTTGTTTGTACAAAATATGTTTGAAATGAGAAAAATACTTTGGTTAAAATTCGTGTCAATTATACTCTTGCATGAATATTTACGTAAACATTCTTTAGCTATTAATCTTTGAAGCCCACGGGCTACCCTCAACGGGGGACTGTCGTCACAAAATCAACGAAACAAAACGAAGGCATTAAAGCCATAGTGACCTGAGCCTAATTTGTAAAGACTTTAAATAGTCTAAAAGGGGTTAGAAGTATTTAAAATTTCAACCGGTATGCCTGAAGTGATTTGGAGACGTCCGAATTCACAAGCATAAAAGTAATGCCCTTTCATATGTCATCAAGAGACAATCACTAGCAGAAAAAGGCACGGTATAAAATGAACCTAAAACTTTCAAGTTCTTGTAGTTAAGTTGGTTCGAAATTTCGTTAAGGCGAAAACTATTTTAAAGATTTACTCGAGGCCGAGCTTAGTTCATGTTTGGACAGGGTAATGTTAGTAATGTTATCTGATTCAGAAGTCATTCGTTTTAATCTTATTTGGTTAAGTATTGAAAGAAAATGCTCGAAAAGCAAACATCGACGGAATGAAGTCGAACTGAAGCTTCCATTTCATATAAACAAAAGGGTGGAGATTAACCTTGACAAACTTACAAATAAGTCAAAATAAAGGAAAATACAAAGGCTTTCTAAAAACCTATCTAATCCTCCGAAGAGAAATCAGAGCCAGGGCCTTCGGGATCATCCTTCGAGCTATCTTCGAGGAGTGTTTTCTATGCTTTATCCTCGACTGCCCTCGCTTGCTCAATCTTGGCAACAATATCCTCAATGCCACCCTGAGCTTTTTCCAAAGCAAGCCTCCAAGAATTCTATTTCATATGCTCAGCCTTTAGCAAAGACTGAGCCCCAGCTGCGTCAACGTCAGCATGGGCCTGGTCCTGTTCAGCCAAAGCTTGCTATAGTTGGGCCGTCAATTCGGCATTTCTTTGACTTAGGGTGTCGACGGCATGGGTAGAATTTTCAAGCTCACCCCTAAGTTCTTCATTAGCTTTGGCTCGATTTTCTGCCTTTTCCTGGGCCACCCTTAAGATCTCTTTCTCAGAGGCCCTCTCAGCCTTAATCCAGGAAAACCTGTCCCTGATGTTGACAGCTTCAACCTTGAGGGAGTCTACTTCTGACTTCAGTTGGGCGATAGTAGCCTCGTGCTCCTCGAACTGCTTGGCGGAGGAGGCATCCTCAATGAGCTTCTTGATGTCTGCCTC
Source organism: Lycium ferocissimum (assembly GCF_029784015.1). Lineage (NCBI taxonomy): Eukaryota > Viridiplantae > Streptophyta > Magnoliopsida > Solanales > Solanaceae > Lycium > Lycium ferocissimum. The sequence continues at coordinate 61,317,951 of NC_081351.1, forward strand.
AAGGACGTCATTTTTCTCGGTCATATGCTCGAGGTCATTCTTGACTCGGAGGGTTTATTTTTTAGCCTCATCAAGCTCAACTCTGAGAACCGAAGGATCAACAATTTATTGCAGTTGATCTTCTTTTTGCTGCAGGAGAAATTTAAACTTCTCAATTTCTCGGCCTTGGGCGTCCAATTGGCCCTGCAGATTATCCATCTCCCGCATAGCATGAACAAAGCCTTCGTTCTCAAGTACGATAGGCTATAAAGGGAAAATGAAGCTAAAGATTAACAGGCCTTAAGAATTACTCGAAGCAAATAAAACTTTTAAAAGGGTTAAATGTTTACCCGGTTGGCAGCGTCCATGCTTTCATTGAAGAGACATTTCCAGGAGACTCTCTCCATCTTCTACCTATCGGAGTCCAACACGAGGGGCCGAGGATAGCTGGCTCCCCGACTAGCTGAGATAAGAAACTGGTATCCTCGGGGATGGTGATAGTGGCCGACCTCGTCTTATTTGAATCGACGCTCGGAGTCGGGAAGGTCCCCACGAGCTTTGATCGCGAACCATATTCAAATTCCTTGGGGGACCTCCTCGGCTATTGTGGAATAGCAAGGTGGCCAAACCCAGAGGCACCCACCATCACAGCGGATGTGGTAACGGCCCCTTCATCGGGGAACATACTATCGAAATCTTCCTGCCCGAAGGTACCGGTAGAAAGAGAAAAAGTTGACACGGTTTGTTTGGCCCTCTTGGCTACAGGATCCTGTTTCGAAAATATGCCATCCTCAATGATGACAGTATCCGCTTAAGGTACGATGACCTTTAACTGAGCAGGATTTTGGAAGGTTTCGGCGATGGGGACTGAAATATTGTTAGTCGTGTCATCAACAATGGGTTCGATCGAGCCAGCCATGACATTCTCCTCCAAAACATCGACCGGAGCAGGATCCGCCTAGGTAGCAGCAGTAGTGGAGGCATCGGTCCTGACTTTCGCTACCAAGATATCATTATTCGGGAAGTCTCTTAAACCCTGAACTTGTGAAGGGCCGCCATCAGCTTTGGAACTTTTCGTTATTATTTTGACCCATCAAAGATGACTCCGGGGGCTTGGAGGATTTGGCGTTCTTTTTTACTGCTTGGGGAATGGCATGGATCCCGTGGGGATTATTTTCGCAGTTTTATCCATGACGAAATGTTCCAACCAGTCTTGGTATCTGTTCTTGTCGACGCTGGAAATGATGGGGTATTTCCCTCATTTATAGAGCTTTACAACCCCACCGCGAAAGATCTGCGGACTATATATCTGGATCAAATGGTGTAAATAAACTTCGCTTTGACATTATTCGCCAAAAAGCGGAGACAAGTTACAGTCCGCCAAACGAACAGACCAATTTGTGCGAGGCATATATTGTACGTTTTGCACATATCGAGGATGACTTGATCAATCGGAGAGTCAAGGCTGAGTGTGAAAGGATAGGTGTATACGTTTGAGTATCCGTCCCTAAAGGTGGTAATGTCGTCATCCCGATCTGGAACAACGACCTCGGAAGGTCAGACTGTCCGGCCACAATCAGTTCGGACTCATGGGAGGCCCTTTTCCTTGATCGAGGAGGGGTAACGTCTAACATCATAGCCTCTATCAAAATTTTTTGAGGACTTTTTCGGAGCCACCTTGACCGCAAATTCGGCGTCGAATTGATAAATCGAAGGCAAAATATCTTGGGCTCGGGGTTCATAAAGATCGACCTGAGTGCTAACCTGAAGGCTAGCAACGACGTCGGTTGCCAGAGGTGGAGAAGCAGTCGGTGAAGCGTTTCTGGAAGAAGATCTGGAGTTCATTGCCATTTCTTATGAATATTTGAAGATTAGGATAAAGATTTGAAGATTGGGACGAAGATTTGAAGATTAGGATGAAGATTTGAAGATGGATATGAAGTTTTGAAGGTTGGCAGATAAAGATTTGAATGAAAGCAAGAACAAAGTTGAAGATTCAGAGAAGTTCAAAGAGTAATTGATCGAGTGGTAAAAAGTGAAAAATTGAAGTTTTATAGAAGAAGAGTAATAATGGCGAGACGTTCCAATCTGAGAACCGAAGGGGCGGACCAATCAGGAAGACACTCGTGTCCGAAGTCAGAAAGACATGATGTAAGGGGACGTCTGATTTCCCTCCTGTTTTCGAAAAGAAGCTTACAAGAGAAGATACCGAGGTTATCATTCCACTTTCCATCACTCTGTTAAACTTCAATCAGGGAAGTGTGGGAACCATCTGTATACGGTAAGAACCGGGGTAAAAAGTTATGACATTTCGATGAAAGGTCGAAGCAAAATAGGAACGTGGACTTCAAAATGTGATGTTGGTTCGAGCTTAGTGATTCGGATGAAACGTAGTCCGAGGGGTCGTTAGTCCGTTAGGCTGAAGTGACGCCGGTTAGCATAAACGTGAGAAATTCGTGATGGGTCAAATTTCTCGCCGCCTATCCTGCTGTCCGTTACGCTACAGCTGTTATGGCGCCGTTAATAGCAGTAATTTGTATGTTTTACCATATTTGGAGGGAGCATTAGGGTTTTAACTCTTGTACTATAAGTAGAGGTAAACCCTCTCATTAGGAGGCATCTGATTTTACTCTCATACTCTTACTTTGTAAAATTTCATACGCAAATTCAAGTTATATAGCAAATTGGCTCGGGCACATAGCTTCATACTCTGCACCGGACCAATTTCTCAGTTTCAAGCAATACACGATACAGGCCATTTCTATCTCTGTTTATTACATGCGATTGATTGTTAACTGATTGTTATTTCATATTTCATTACGTTAACAACATTAAACTACGTATACTTTAAACCGCGTATAGATTCAATTGTTACCTTTTTAGGGTAAACATGTTTATTTGGTTTAAATTTAAGATAATGACTACACAATTGGATGACTATTTAATAGTTCCAAGGTCACTTATGACTTAAACAAGAGTATCAATACTTTCCTAATCAAAAGCTATCTGTGATAGTTTCACATACTGCAGGTTCCCAATACCTAAATGACCGCATTTGTTTATGTTCAGTGAGTGCTCCTTAATTATACACCTTCATCCTACTTTTTAATTATGCGCCTTCATTTTCCTTTTCCATTTAATATTTTCACATTTTATACCAAAGTTGTAGATCGACGAGGAATATTGTCACGATCCAAATTAGCTCCGCGTGATCAATACTGAAAGTCTGAACATAATAGTCATAACTCATAAAAACTGTGTAATACTGAAAGTAGGAAGTAATTAGGTGGCAATTGGGGTCGGGCTAGGCAGGGCAAGCCTTGATCCGCGCTGCCCTGCCAAGTTTTCCAAAATTTTGTCCAGCCTCTTCCTGCCCCATTTATACACTTTCATTTTTCTCTATCTCTCTCTTTTTTTTTTTTTTTTGTATTATTCTATTTATATGTTTTAGATTTTTGGTTTACGCTATTTAAATAACATAGGAGAACGTATTGTTTTCCCTGTTAACTACAACCAAAGAATAGCACGCTGTTGAGTATTATCCAGATAATTTTATATTTTCGTGCAGCTCATGCAAGTGTGGAACTTTTTAATAGTAATTTGTTAGTAACAAAGAAGAGATCATTTGTAGACATTGAAAAGAATATGAGTTTCTTGTCATTGCATACCTAAACAATTACTTCTAATGCCCTACACTGTATTTTCAGCCCTGCACTTCATATGAAGTTATTGGTCACTTTGGGTCTTTACACACTTAAATTTTCTTTTAGATTGAGTTTATAACAAAAATATTATCGTTTCTTCTTAAAAAAATATAGCAGTAATTTTAATTTCTTCAATTAGACGCTCAAGCTCAACATGTTAGTGTTAAATAGGCACAGAACAAAAAAAGTTCAACTGAATCATTTGGGCCTGCCCTATTTTTCTATATAACCCACCACCTGCCCTGTCCCATTTAAATTTCTATTAAAATATTTTTTGTCCTCCCATGCCCAGCTCCAATTGCCATCTTTAGGGTAGCCGAGGAAGGGGGCCACAAGGGTGATGTAGTGTCCAGGCCAGCTTGCGGTACCTCAACTAAATTCACGGGATATCTGCTACATCCCACCTGCAACAAGTATGAAGTAACTCTGTCCACCAAGACTTAAACAGATAGGAAAAAAAACACCTAATGTTTTTTGTCTCCTTTGAGATTTAAACCGAAAACTGTTTACCCCAAAAAAGATACAGTTGAATTTGTTAAGCAGTCTAAATGATACGTGAAGTGATTTGTTATAGATAAGAGTAAGGTAATAACATTTAGTAATGAAATCAAGTAAATGTAAAGCAATAATGTTATAAAATAAATTTGGTCCGTAAGAACTCAGAGAAATCTCTTAATGAGAATGACTCCGATTGAACACTCAGCCTTTAAGAACACTTCGAACCCCGAAACAAAAGAATATAGAGAATAAAGTAAGTATGTTGTATTGCTATATGATTTCAAATGATTTACGATAGAATGAGAACCTCTACTGATACTAGAGTTATAGGGTGCATGATCCATAAATCATGCCCCCTTGATTACAAATATTAATGCTGCAATAAAAGGAAATTAAAAGGTGATAAAGGGTTATAAAGCCTAATAAAAGCTAATAAAGGCTGGAGGAATCTTGGAGTCTTTTGTAACGTTTCTATAACGATTACATCTTGAATTACTTCTTATCGGCCATAGGTTTGCATCCGGTGTCATCATGGTTGAGTCGCCACTGATTGGCCATCCTTGCCACGTGTCGCTTCCTAACTCGTCCAAATCTTGAGAACAGGTTTTACTGTATATAGATAATTCCCTCGTTACTCACTAAGATGTGACCGGAAAGTGAAAGATTTTTCCCTTTTTGCCGGAAATTCATGTAATCACCATCGCGACTGCCTTATTAAAAACCTTGTCAAAAATCCAATTGGGACAAAAATCGGGCGAAGGGAAAAAGATTGTAGGACTTAGGGATTCAGATGACAACTCTGCCACTGGTTTTTCTACCGTCAACGGCTGGTTGGTGCCGAAAAAGTACCACCACCGCAGAAAGCTCGATCTCGGGTTTTTAGTGTTCACTGGAACTTTTAATCTCTGACTTTTAACTCTTGGATTTTTAGTTTTACCCAAAACTCTTCTTTGAGTTTTCACTCTTGGGTCTTTAGTTGTATTCGAAACTTTTCTTTGAGTTTTCACTCTTGGGTCTTTAGTTGTACCCGAAACTTTTCTTTGAGTTTTGACTTTTGGGTTTTTAGTTGAACCCGAAACTTTTATACCTCACATCCTCAGAGACCGCGGATGTTAATGACCACAAATTTTCTACTTTTGGTTCTAGTAAAGTCTGAGAATTTAATACATCCAGTTATCTTTATGAGCGGGAAAAAAGGCGTCCGACCTTTAGCCATTTGACTGGATGGCTTTGTAAGAGAGGGCCCTCTTATGTTTATGGTGCTTGTGAGAGGATGTCTCCTGTTCATCTGGCAACAATTGTTCGGATTCGTAATCCTTATTTGATAATAAGTGTGAACAAATTTAAAAGTATACGAGAGTGTTTAGAAGGTGCAAGTTTTTCTTCATTCCGTTTCTTGAACATACACAAGTGTTTACAACTTTGCATATACGATAATTTACAGGAAATGAAATTAAATACATTGCAAGAAAATTGCAGTCGGGCTGACATCTATTGGGTCTAGCTGATTTCTGATTCTGATTCCTTATATATTTCGGGGGCTGATTTGGCAGTCCCAAGTCCTTTTCTTTATTCTGGAGGCAGTTCGTGCATCTCGGGTATCCTATACGGACATGATGCCCTTGGGCACAATGCTTTTTTTGTCGCTGTTCTGAGCCATCTTCAGATGCTTCCGGTACTTATTGTTGCGATTTTCGCTGCTTTGATGCGACAATCCCCATTGTTCGTAGACATTATTATTCTTTATCTAAGTTGTTTTTTAGCGACTCGCTCCGAAAATGCTCCTGCCTCCTATCAATCCGCGATCATGACGGATATAGTTCAAATCGGTGTCTTGAATGCCTTCGATCAAAGTTCAGTTGACCTTGATTCCGGGTTTTAGAAGATGTTGATATAGCTACCTGATCATCTTCTACGCGAATCTTTGACTCATACCTATTGTGAACATCCACCCAAGTTGTCGCGAGGTATTCCAGCAAGTTTTCCTTTAACTTCAGTGAAGCACTTGAGCTTTTTGGGTTCAAACCCGTAGTGAAAGCCTCTGCTTCCTATTCATCTAGCACTGAAGGAAACATTATGCGTTGCTTCTGGAACCTTATCACGAATTTTCGCAACAGTTTTGTGTTCTCCTGGGATATTTTGAATATATCTGCCTTTTTTGCTCATGTATGTGCCTTGATAAAAGCATCTGCAATGTTATATCCCGTATTTTGTACGTTGGAATATTTTAAGTTGGCTGCGACAAGTTATGGACAAGACTTTCAATTTTCGGTTTTGTTGATTTTGTTTTAATGCACAAGTTGCATATTCATCTTTTCATTGGCATGGAGTGTTAAGGGTAAATTTGGAATAAGGAAGATTTGGGGTTAAAAGTGAATTATGAAAAGTTAAGCATTTCATGGAAATTAAGGGCTAGAAGTGAAATAAATATTTCATGAAAATGGCCAAAAGGGGCCATGTGGCCGTGCATGTGGGATGTGGGCCATAGCCCACATGTGTTAATTATATATGGTGAGATAAGATGACAATTTAATCATCTTCATCATTTTACACACCTAGAAAATTCAAGAAGAATGGAGAAAGAGATAGAGAGACCATTCGGCCATGCCTTGGCCGAAATTGGGTCCAAAAATTTGATCAAGAAAAATTATTTTCTCCTTGCTTTTCTACTAATTGGAAGGTCCTCTACAACGTGGAGTAGTTGTTGGAACAAGAAAATCATTCGTTGATGCCGTGTAAGAGGCCTAGCCGAGAGGAGAAGTAGGTGAAAAAGGTAAGATTCAACCTCCTTTTTACATGTCTTATGGATTATTGAACATGTTGTAGTATGTGGAAATGAATGAAGTTCATGAAAATATGGTGTTGTGTGTTGTGGCCGTGTATGTGTGGTGTTGAATAAGAGTGATGAACTAATTTTATTTAGCGTAATTTGGTTGTTGTGTTGTGGATTATGTGATGCAAATGAAAGTTAAGTGGTTCAAATTGAAGTTATAGTCGTTTGTGGTTTGTTATAGAGGCTAATGGAATTTTAATATAGTTTCACGTATTTGTAAGAATAATGTTGCCAATGTGTGAATTGTTGGTATAGTTTGTGAATTTTGAAGGAAGAAATGTGTTGTTGTGGTTCCTATGGAAGTTGGAAGGTTTCGGGTGGCTTGATACCTTGGATGGGTTATTTTGAACAATGTGCGGATTGTTTGGAATGTTCTTGAATCTTGATTAAATGATCTCGGATTAGTACTTGAACTTGCGAGCGTTGATGTTAGCTTGAAAGCATGTAGTTGAATTGAATGTAATTGAATGTCGTCGAATTATGTGGAAGAAGAATTACTAATGTTAGAATGCGTTTCGAATTCATTATTGATGTTGTTGGAATGGTTGTTGGTATTGTTGTTGATAATATTGGCCGAGTTGAATTCTCGGGGTTATTGAACTTATAGGGGAAATGCTGCCCAAATTTCTGTAAATAACAGTGATGGCTTGGGATTGAATCCTTAAGTACTTAAAGCTAATGTTTGGTGTTTAATGACGTTATTGTAGCCCTTGGAGAGCCCGAGACTTAAGTTTGGATTAGCTTAGGAAGCGGACGAGGTATGTAAAGCTTATCCTTCTTTTCTTTTGGCATGTCCTAGACGCAAGTAAGTTATGATATGTTATGAGCTTCGAGGGTAATTCTATTCGTAAAATCCGAGCATGGTCACGATTCCTATTCATTTCATGGTATTGGTATTCTTAATATAGTAGAAATATGGTCCTTATGTCTTTGATATGATTGGATTCAAAATGTGGTATAAACGGTTTTGTTCCGAAAGGATCTTATGTTTAAAAATGTCCGTAACTTTCATAGATAGAACCGGATTGCTTTGATATGCTCGTAAATGATTTCATAATGTATAATGACTTTAACTTTCATAGGCGGGCCCGGATTGGGTTGACGCTCGTCCGTGGGCCCCGCGACTTTCCTTTGTATAGCGCTAACGACTTTTTGAAAGAACTTAATATGACTATCTTTCCGACCCCCGAGTATGATTATGTATTTATCTGTCGAGTCTGGACTGGCGATTTATATGTTATGTATATGTATTCTGGATTATGATCAGTTGATATCAGAGCCGGTGGTGGGGCAAACCCAATGGTGGGGCAAACCCAGTGGTGGGGCAAACCTCAGCAAGCACGTTGAGTCCCAAAGTGAGGGGTGAGTGTAAGGCTGCCTTAGGCGAATCCCACACTGGTTTAGGCGAATCCCACATTGGTTTAAGCGAATCCCACATTGGTTTAGGCGAATCCCACATCGGTTAATGTCACCTCATATGATATGTTATGATGTTATGATGTGATTTTTATGCATATGATTTGATACGTAACTATGATTTCTAAAGCTCTGTCTGATATGTTCCCGAGTGGCATTCGGAAGAAACTTGATTTGGCTAGTGTCTGGTTTGTAAATGATGGTTCGTTTTGATTACTCTATTGAGTCTTTGTGAATGTTTTAAATATGCATATGGTTACCCACGATTCTGCTCGTGCGTATGGTTGTTACATCTTTCACCGAGTCCCGGGCCGGTATGTTATCGTGCGCACTATGCTATATTCCGAAGTATGATGTGATTTCTGAAGTATGATGTGATACGAAGTATGATGTGTTCGGAGGTATACAATATTCTGAAGTATGATGTGTTGTGGCGCCAAAGATGGAGTGGCGACCACGTTCTGTCCGCCGGGTCCCATTATGGACCGCATGTGATATATGATATGATATATGATGATATGATGATATGATAACATGATGATATGATGATTCTGTTCACCGAGTCCCTTACTAGAGGGCCGGGTACGGTATATATGTATATATATATATGATGGCTATGCATGATGATTATATAACCTCATCTACCGAGTCCCTCCTTTGGAGGGCCGGACACGCTATATATGCATATGTACGAGGTGATTATTTACTTATGTCACTCAGTCCCATTATGGGCCGGATATGATACACGACACTGATATGCATGATTTGTATTTCAGGAGCGAGCATTTTGGCATTCTGATTACTATATTTGTCTTCTGTACCTCTTATGTATGATTTGTATCTCAAATGCAAGCATTTTGGTATTCTGGCTATTATGCTCACTTTCTGTATTCCATGCTTTGCATACTCAGTACATATTCCGTACTGACCCCCTTTCTTCGGGGCCGCGTTTCATGCCGCGCGTACCTACGGATGAGTAGAGGACGTTAGCTGAGATATTCCACCGGATTGGCGAGCTCCATTTCCTCCCGGAGTCTTTGCCGAGTCGGAGTATTTATGTTGCGGTATCATGTTTTGTGCTAGAGACTTTGCAGACTGTGTCGTGTGTAGGGGATGTCAGTTTTGTAAGCGGCTATGTAAGCCGATGCATCATTACGCTTATCGGTACAGATTTGTTATGATTACAGATTTCATACGGTATAGGTTTTATTTGATTTGATAAGATGAAAGACCTGTTTGTTTTCGGAAAATTTTTCATTATGTACTTGTGTCATGTTTTGCGGGCCCAGTATGGTCATGAGTATCACGAGAGTCAGCGGGTTCGCTCGGCCTTAAGTAAGGGTCGGGTGCCCATCACACCCTGTCGGAAATTAGGGTGTGACATGCAAGCATTTCAAAAGAGTTAATTGAGTGTTCAGGGAGTAATGAGTAACATGTCATTACCTCCTTGGACAATGTTTTCCCAATTTTTTTTAATAAAACTGATTCAATTTCATCTGGTTGCATATCATTGCCCTTCAAGATGAAAGTATCTGACGTCACGTGATCTTGAGGGTCTTTGGTTTCGTCATATTTGGGCAGATCTTTAGGGATCAATTTTGGTGATGCACTCAATGGGAACGACAACTGGATATATCTCTTCAAATCTGGCCCTTTCAACAATGGTGATGGCCTCGAGATCTAATCTATCCTCGAGTTGAACGCCTTGAGCTCTTTCTCGTTCTGGTCCAATCGGCTATTCAATTCTTTTTCATTCTTTTCCAACCGATTGGAAAAAGATTGAAGGTACTGCATGACTTCCGGTGTTGCATTGTTACCGGAGCAATTACTGCTACCTTCCCTTAGATCCACCACTGTGTTAGCCAAACCTGCACCGGTTCCATCCTTTTTTCCTGGAAAAGCTGCAATCGCCTTTGCTGCTTCCCCAACATGTCAAAGATTTTTGCTAATTCTGATTTGGCAACTCTTACTTCGTCCCCATCATCATCATTGTCATGCAGAGACAAATCGTTCCCAGTGTGTTTGGATCCCTGTGGCCAAATCATGGGCTAATTATTTCTTCCGTCGACTTCTCCTGTAACCGGATCAATCTCTTAAGCAGTTGTGTTGTTCAACACATCATTGACTTGACAGTGTTTGCCATAATTTTTAGTTACGTGATTTCACAAAATTGTAAGTGATTAATAAGGTAATTAGAGCAACAAAATAATATCACAATTATCCTTAGCCCCACGGTGGGCGCCAAATTTTTTACCCAAAAAAGGGTACAATTGAATTTGTTTAGCGGTCTAAAGGATAGGTGAATTGATTTGTTATAGAGAAGAGTAAAGTAATAACAATTAGCAATGAAATCAAATAAATGTAAAGCAATAATGTAATAAAATAAGTCTGGACCGTATGAACTCGGAGAAATCTCTTAATGAGGATGACTCCGATTGAACACTCACCATTAATAACACTTCGAACCCAAAACAAAAGAATCTCTCTCTCTCTATATATATATAATTGCAGGACTTAAGCCCAGTGAGGTGGCAGCCACACAACTCAGGATTCATAGTTATCTTTTTTGTCAGATTTTTGGACTTTTCACCTATTTTTACCAAGCTTACGCTCAGTTAAAAAAATGGAAAAGGGCCAAATATACCCCTCGTTATACTTTGGGTCTAAATATACCCCTAACATTATACTTTGGGTACAAATATACCCCTTCACCCTTAAAGTTGACCAAGGTGGAGCCCAATTCACATGACATTAATATTTTAATAAATAAAATACCATGTGGCATGCCACCTCATAATTAAACTCAATTTTACCCCTCCCCCGCTCCACCCCGTCCTTCCATTTAATCTGTCGCCATTAGCACCCCCACCCCGCCCCTCCTTCCATATCATCTTTCACCATTAGCACCTCCCAAAAACATAAAGGATTGATATACCAGCTTGTGCACTTTAGTTTCTCCATCCAATATAGTTTCCCTTTAATTTGAAGTTTAATAGATGCCATATGATTATGTGTAATAACTATTGATTCTAAATTGAATGTCTATTCTTGCAGGTTTGGGATGTCTTGAGTAATTATGTTGTCGTTTGCTTATTCTTGGACGGAAAGATGGACTTAGAATCTGACAACGAGGCGGAACAATGTTTCTCTTCTACTGCACTTCAGAGTAATGCAAGATGATATGGGTTCAAAGTGTGTGTACGGGGGTGGGAGGGGGGGAGGGTTGGTTGGTAAATTGGGATTTGGTTAGTGAGGTAGAATGCCACATTACATTTACTTCATTAAAATATTAATTCCATGTGGGATTGGGCTCCACTTTGGTCAACTTTAATGGGAGGGGTATATTTGGCCTTTTCTAATAGTACAGGGATATATTTGACCCTATTCCAAAAAAAAAAAAAAAAAACCCACCAGTCACGCCTTACACTCTGTTTGGATAGTTGTTTCTTGTGGTTCATTAATGTACATTATGATATGATACAATATGGTGTTGTATTATATTAATGAACACAATGTTTGGATAGACTGCATCGTTTGTTGTGGTTTAATAACAGTTGTATTGTTTGGTTTGACTGAATGGTACTGTATAATAACTTGTAAGTTTACTTAAATACCCTTAACTCTTAATTAGAAATTAGTTTATATATATATATATATATATATATATATATATATATATATTAATGAAACTCGTAAAGAATAAAATAAAAACTTTAAAAATAAGTAGGAGGTGGAGGGTGGGTCAGGTGGGGGTGAGTGGTTGTGGGTGGTGAGGGGTAGTGCGTGGTGGTGTGAGGTGGGTGGTTGTGGCTGGTTGTGGTATGAGGATGGGAGTAGTGGGTGGTAGGGTGGGGTGGGGTTGGGTGGTGGTGAGGGGTAGTGGGTGGTAGAGTGGGGATGGGTGGCAGACGGGTGAGGTGGTGAGGGTAGGGGTATAATGGAGAAATGAAATACGTAAACATTCAAAAATCACCAAATCCGCGATTATAAAAATTAAACTTTTTCATGGTTATATAACCACGTAATTACAATGGGTTTACAACACCATACAACATAATTTTAAGAACAATGGATAAATATGGTTTCATAGAAAACTATACATTTATGAACCACGGGACAAGGCACCTTTTAACTTTTTGTAACTGATCTCCGTGTACTCCTCTTCCTCTTTTTTTCCCTAGCGTTAACTTTTGGTCTTGCTTTTCCCACAAACGGTATCCATGGCTACCATTTCCAAAGTGAAGAACAGCAAGATGTACTTAACAGATTTTATAAAAAATGGGGCAATACTGCCCTCCTAAAGGATTATTGCGATTCTTAACTCCTATTTAAATTTTGGAGTTTATTGAAATTAAATCCACCATATACATCAAATTCACATGACTGGTGCTTACTAGATTTACACCGACGACCGGATATAGTCGTAGTCTTTGCCTCTGCTTGCCACAAAACGTCCTCTGAACGAATACGGTTACATATACTCCCGTTTTGCCTTTGAAGTGATTAGTTTTTGTTAATTCAGTTTATGTCGTCGTTCTTTTCAGAACTAGCAAAAGCTAGGGTTTGTTCTTTTACTCAGTAGAAACATAATTTTCTTGTGCTTTGCTAGGATATATTTCGTTTACTCAATAGAAGACTTAATTTTGTGAATTTTCTTGTGCTTTGCTGGGAGATATTAGGATAGCAAATGCAGAAAAGAATGATCTTTTAAAGGATATCTGGACAAGTGACAGGAGAAGTGAAAATGCGATTGTTGATATATTCCTTTATAAGTTGATGTCTTTTTTTTTTAAAGTGCTTCTGCAAAGTAAGTTAGTTAAGCGCAAAGATTAGATTTTTAAGGCAAACATGACCATAGAAAGGCTACCCAGTTCATTTTTAAGAGAAAGGATACCCAGTTCATTTTTTAGATTATGGAAATGAGTTTGATCTTTAAGACAAACATGACCATAGAAAAATCACAACTATTTTGAAGCAAAGGTTGCTGTTTAGGACAATGACAATAAAGAGAGATAACATTCATTATCCGTATTCTTGAAATGGGTACTTGTATGAATTTGTGAAGAAAAAAGTTGATTTTAGGCCAAACGTGACTACCTAAAAGATTATGACAGTTCCTTCACCAAAGTATCGAAATAGGTTCTTATGTGATATGGGTTGGCTGAGCAAAGTTTTGGTTTTTAGAGCAAATATGATGATATAAAAAGATTAGAACAGTTTGTTCCCCAGATTCTCCGAATGGGTACTTGTGTTACATAGGGTTGTTAATCAAAGATTGATTGTTAGGCAAACATGGCCATGGAAAAAAATAATGTAGTTCATTTTCAAAATTCTCGAACATGGTAGTTGTGTCACGTGGTTTAGTTCATAAAATTTGTTATTTTCAGGGGGAAAATGGCCAAGAAATAGTACACCAGTTCATGCTCAAATTTTTTAGAAGGGGCATATAACTATGGTTGGCTGTACATGTGTGTTTCCGTGTATCTTACTTTGAAGAAACAGTTTTGTTTTAGTATGATATGATTATTAAGGTGCAGAAGTACAATGCCATAAGCTGATCCATAGACAGAGATTATAGCACATCCCAGTCAGGCACATATCGAAGAAATCTAATAACGCAAAAAGTTGGAAGCTGCTTTGACAAGGAAGCACTTTTTGGACATAGAAAAGCACAGTTTCTTGGATAAGAATGATCAGGAAACTGAATTTTCTGTCGCTGGAAGATCATGTATGGAGACATGCTTCTCATTTCAAGTTTCAGAACCAAAAGCTTATAACCAACCTAGACAATGAGGCTAAATGGGTTATAATTGAATTTATCCATGCCTCTATGATGTTCTTACCTGTAGTGAAAACCCAAATTAAAAATGAAAATTTCAACCCAGGAAAATAAAAATAAAAAATAAAAAGAGGTTGAATATGGATTCAGGGAAGGAAGATGAAGTTGATTTAAGATTTTGTACTTGAACGTGGTATAGCCAAAAATGATAAAGCTAGGCAAGATGCTGAAAGAATTGCAGTTAAATTACTTGCTTCGAGTTTAGAAGTTAAATGACTTATCTCTCTCTATCTGATCGTTATTTATTTAATGTCAACTATTATTAGCTCATTGTATTGATCTAGCTCACAACCTGATTTTTTCAACTGGTGTTGATGACTTTGAGTGGCATACTAAATGGATAAAATATTCATCCCCTTAATTATATATAGTCATACCGCATAAAGCTTTGTGAACATTGATTTCACTTAGAGAAAGATGTGTAAGCATACAGTGAAACTGTTAGACCTTTGTTGATGCACATGAATTCTCTTTCCAGCCATTGATCTAAGAAAAGAGGCCCTTTGATGCAAAGATAGCTACTTTCTGATGCATTTTTTTGAATTGTGCTGAGCACTTTCGGCTGTAGAACTTAAGAAGAAGGTAGCTCTCGGGAAGAAAGTTCACACGCAATGTTGTTAACACTGTAATAACATATTTTCATATCCGGTAAATCGAAACTGGAGTCAAGATGTTTCCATCAAAGTTGTCAACCCTGTCTTTAATAACACAGAAGTATTATTTCAAGACTCGGTTACTCTTTGAGATAATATTTCTGTGTTATTTCAACCTACTCTCAAATGATTTGTCTTTTATAGTCACTTCGACAATTTGAAATTTCTAACTTGGTTTCTCCCGTTTGTGGGAGCTTATGTTGATATCTCTATGATTTTCATACTTCTGTAGCTTTCTTCTCACCATACATACAGGGAAGAAAAAGATCTAGACCTGGTAAAACCATGTGCCTGAGTCCTTTGACAGTGAGAAGTTGCAAGTGAACTTTTGTTACAGTGATTCAAAGATTTAAGAGAAAACAGACAGAATTCGGATTTAAGTACATTATCTTTTTTTTTCAACATTTTTTTACAAGGTGACTGGAAAAGCTGTGACGATTGACGAGGCTATTAACTATGTGCACTCCCTCTACCACCGATTTAAGGTAAATACTTAGGCGGCTTTGTTTTATAATACGCAAAAATTGGCTTTGTAAATTAATGTTGAGTTTCCGGATAAATTTTTTATTGATGTGCTTTGCCAAAAAGAAAAAAACCTACAACTTCCGTTTCAATTTATTTGTCGGGTTTTGACTTAGCGCGGAGTTTAAGAAAGTAAAGAACACTTATGAATCTTGTGGTCCTAAATTAAAGATATTTAGAATGTACCATTATAACACCCCGTATCTTAAAATAAAGGTTAGACTCGTATCGTTAGAGTTTCAGAGAAAATTTGAAGGTTTGAACGTTTTGCGAAAGTGCCTGAGGGGCCTACTTCGGGTAACCATAACAACTTGAATGGGAATTTGGAAAAGATTTCTTAATGAAAGTTGTAGTACATAGAAATATCTTTCTAGGCATATAAGGATCAGGCCAATCGGAGTCCGGATCAACTAGATATGATCGTCTCAAAATGGCTAATAGAGGGATGTTCAGATTCGATAGAATCGGCTAAATTTTCGCTAGGTGTGTCTTCCATCCCGATTTAGTGAAAATATGTTAAGAATTTGAAAACACTTAAACATGAAAGTTGTATCCCTTTAAATAGCTTTCCAACGATATATTGTGGAGCCCGAACGGAGCTCTGTACTAGGAGTTATGCCCATTTTACTGAACGCTATTAACTGAGTGTAAAAGTGACAGGGGAGCTCACCGAGCTAGGCCCAAAGTGAGGCAAGGGTTTGCCTTGGACCGTGCTCAGCGAGGTAGGGGTCCAAAAGTGGGAAAAATTCAAGAAAATCGTCTAAGTGTAAAATGGACAAGGAAGCTAGCCGAGCTCGCCCCAAAGCAAGGCATGGGCAAGCCATAGACCGCGCTCGGCTTTTTGCTCGAACACCCTCATTCTCTCCTTATACTTAGCACTCTCGAATTCAAGCAGTCGATGCCTCTCGGCCATGTTCACGGCATCCGACTTGACCGAGTCAAGCTCCCCCCGGAGTTGAGAGATAATGGTTTCAAGTTCACCAAGCCTCGAAGAAAAACGAGCATTATCTTGGCTAAGGCCGACCTTGTCCGCTTCCAGAAGTCGGTTCTTCTCGACCATCCCGGCCAATACATCCTTTAACTGAAGGTTTTCGGCCTTCGCTGCTTTGAGCTAGGGTTGAAAGTTGGAAAGTGCAGCGGCTCGGTTCGAGTTCGTCCTCCTTCAACTTTGCAAGGTCTTTGGAACTTCTCCGTTCTCGACCCCAGGGCGTCCGAACTGGCCCTTAAGGTCATCGACTTCTTCCGAGCACGGATGAAGGCTTCATTGACGAGCACCACACTGCGTAAAGGAAACGGAGAAGTTAAACATAGATAAACGAAGCGAAATTCATCGCTGAATTATGCAAGGATAGGCGGATAAGCTTACCCGATCGCCCGCGTGCATGCCCTCGCAATGAGACTCGCTTGGGGGACTTCGGTCATTTTCGCTTATCCGAGAACCGAGACGAGGGCCTCCCAGGTAGCTTGCTACTCCGCCGTACGAGACAAAAGGTCGCAATCCTCGAAACGGCGACCACGACCGATCTGGTCCTTCTAGGTTCCACACTCGGGGCCGGGAAGATACGCACCAACCTATCTCTCGAACCAGTCTCGGTGATCCTGCCGGCTGCCCTCATGGCTTGAGGGATGGGGAGATGTCCGAAATCGGCCTTCCCGGTGGCAAGGAGGGTTTCCAGGGCATATCATCGAGGTTGTCCGACTTCCCTCGGGCCCGAGGAAGTGGGAGGCGGGACAGCACCCGGGGATGCCTCGCAGGAGCGGTGCCTCGGATGTTGCGGTGGGGTCCCCGGCGGGCGGTGGCCGCATCCACCGAGCCTCGGTGTCGGGTATCGGCTTAGCTCCTTGTTCCGACCTCGGCGGCCGAGTCGATCCCGATCTCCTAGTCCTTTTGCGGGGAATCTCCTCGAAGAAGCATCACCTCGAAATGTCAACGTATTCAATTGACGCAGAGGGGTCGGGTAAGGATTTCTTCACTTTGTGTGCGAGCGAGAGCGAAGGTATTTCCCGGCTAAAGGAAATGGCGAACGGTGTCTTTCTCCGAACGGACTCGACGGAGGGCCGCACGGAGCCGCTTTGGATAAATCGAGCTCGCCGTACTGCGAGTCAGGCCACGCTCATGCCCTTCCTCGGTTTTAACTTCCCTTTGTTAGAGGGCTTTCTCCGCCTTTGTTAGCGGCAGCCAATAATACGAGATGACCACATTGAATCAGAGTCCGAATGCCGACACAGCTTGCTCGGTGGCGACTCCGACTGGGCCTCGGCGGGAGCCCTTGGGTAAACTGAAATGCCGAAGAGGTTATAGAAAGGAAAAGGAAAAAAAAGA
>NC_081351.1:61335817-61368475 GCF_029784015.1 Lycium ferocissimum
CTTCCCTCTCTTAGATTTAGATATTCCTTTTACGCTATAATTTTGATAAATACATTATGCGAAGCACGGACAAATTTACTAGTATAGAGATAAGAGAATAAAGTAAGTATGTTGTATTGCTATATGATTTCAGATGATTTACAATAGAATGAGAACCTCTACTTATACTAGAGGTATGGGATGCACGACCCAGAAATCATGCTCCCTTAATTACCAATATTAATACTGCAATAAAAGGTGATAAAGGATAATAAAGGGCAATAAAGCCTAATAAAAGCTAATAAAGGCTGAAGGAATCTTGGGATCTTCTGTAACATTTCTATAACGGTCACATCTTGAATTGCTTGATTGTATTTTTAAAAACAAATACAGGGTTTACACCAAAGTTACTGGGTTCAGCCGAAACCCCGACTACTATGCTAGCTCCGCCCCTGGGTCGAATGACCTGTCTCTGCATCCAAAACGATAAGGATTGAGTACACCATTACAACACTTAATAAATCTATTGCCAATTAAATGGCGGAAAAAAGGCGTACTGAGAAACAACAGCAACAACATGAAATAACATAACCTAAAATGAATAAGTAAGATAAATATTTCATAACTGAACTAAAACACTGAACTGTACTGAAACTATGAATTAAAAATTGATATATGGAGCTGTAAATCGAAAACTTAGTTTGAAATACAACTTTCCGATGTAACTGAGAATATTCATGCAACTTTTATCTTGAATTAGAGTTCGTAATTTTATTGGCTAAAACATGTTTAATTGGTTAAAAACAATAGAGTTCTAGCCAAGTTACAGGTTTGGCCCGAAAAAAAAAATTACGCAGACAACTAAAGAAAAAATAAGGAGAAATACAATTGGGATAAAATATGGATTATATATTAAGAAGAAACAAGAAGTAATACAAATTGAAACAAATAAGTCATTGTATATGATTACGTTGTTGAAAACACCCCTCCTTAAAAGTTATTTTATTATATATTTTTTTGTAACCCCATTCGCCTAAAAGGGTGTATCATGTTCTCTGTCACGTCAACGTCTAAAAAATCAAGGCTATCAAATTGCCAAATTTGGAACGGTAGTCGTGATCGAGATTAGTTCAGGCATGTAAATGAATAAAACATGTCAAATTAGGGGTATCCTAAGTATTCCTCCATTCAGCTTCTCCGACCTTAGTCACAAGCTTCATCGCAATGGAGCTAAATTGTCAATCTTTGTTCAACAGTTCAAAACAGATTGGTTAGGGAAAATGTTTGTAAAAAGTTGACATTTTTCGAAATATTGCCATTTGATATTGTAAGAGTAGAGACTTCGGATGGAAATTGTGATGAATACGATACCATATTTGGTCTGATAATGGTGGAAGCCTGCTGGTGTGGTTATTTGTTGCCCCCAAAATATAGTGCTGATTGTTTTGATAATATATATCTCAGTCCCTATCGTCTGATATTTAAAGTTTTTGCACCCACTTTCTTAACACTTCAATATTTGGGACCTGAAGTAACAAACATAGACGATGATATAATACTGGAGTTGCCAAAGTGCATGATACGAAACAAAAATAGGCCAGAGTTGCCAAATTGCAGGAAACGAAACAAACAATAGGAGATCACGTGGAGTCCTAAGTAGCAAAAACGTAGAGAAGGAAAATATGAACTCAGAAATATAGACGTCAAGCAGAACATAAAACAAGAGAACGTCACTTAAGAAAGCTATAGCTCGTTATACATGTTAACATACCAAAGACGGGCCATAGGACACAAAGCACGTAATAAAAGCTAATGAATGGTGGCCCAAGCAGATAATAATACAAGGGAATGCAACCATCTCATACACAACAAATTATGACGCTCGAATGATTTGGTTTTGTTGAGGCTGCTGGGGAGGGGGGGTTATTTCTAGACTACAGACATCTTTAAACCGGACTATGGGCTCTGGTATAATACGATACAGTAGGGGCTAGTATCAAGAAAAGGCTGGAAACCTTGAGGAAGCACACAATGTAATCTCTAAGCATTCAAATCTACCACATGGATGGGCATGAGAGCATCGACTCCTTGGGATAGTGTACTCAACACTGTAAATTTCTCTACCAAAAGATATTCACAGAGTAATGCTACATCTCCTTTGTAATCAGGTAACACAGTACAAAATTGTGGCATCTGCTTCCAGCTAAGTGCATCATTTAGCCACAAAACTCAAGCTCCTGTGAACATAAACAACAATAACTGTAAGTAAGAAAATTCTCAACTGTAAAATAAAAGACATGGACAAGCATGCCACTCAGCAAAAGATGCAACGGCCTGGCCATTGCATAGCCACATCCAATGTGAAAAGCCCATCTCAATTAAACAGTAACTTTACATCTCCAACTCACAGCTGATGCATAAACCCTAGTTCTAGAATGTTTATATGCTTGAACACCAACCCGCCAAAACAAAAGGGTTGCAAGATTATCAAGACACTTTAGCTATTTCTTGACCAACTTAATCAATTCTGTAGAAAAGAAGAGACCTGCAGGCTTGTTTTTCCACACCCATTCCTGAGAAGCTTGAATCCCCTGTGAAGAGTAAGAAGATTAGAGGATATGGCACTCAAATGCACCACAAACAAGTCCATCCCCTCTTACACTTACTGATAGTCCTCAATCTATTCATTAGATAGCTACACTAATAAGAACATTACGAAATAATTGAGGATCCTTTAATCAATCAACTTGTTCCTTACTGTTACTGCAGATATGCATGAATCACGCTACATAAATTTACCATATATATTGACGATAAAACAAAGACCAGATAATAACCTATATCATTGAAGATTTTTTTGCGAATAAAAGCACAAAAAGTTTGAACTCTAGCAGAAAGTTGAACTGCGATAATGTAAAGCATGATACCAAAAATGGCCCTTATGGCTCAATTGGAGCTTACAGGTTTCTTTGACCACTAACAGAGAAAAGGTTGCACCAAACTGTCTTTACACGAAAGAAGAAAGCCCCCTCAAAAGCAGATTAGGGGTTGATGAGGAAACAGACATCAGTGATTGTCAGCCACTATTTTGCTGCTTCGACTTAAAGCCACTTGTAAGTTTGACTGTTACTAGACAAAAGAAAACCAAAACCAAATAGACACGGAGTACTTGGACCCGGAGAAAACACATCCAAACAGAACGAACAAAATTTTCATCCTTTCCCTTCTCAGCTGCGGGGAAAAGTATGGTCACAGGCATTTCGTCAAGTACTGTGGTAAGGAGTGTGGAACCCATAACAGGAAAAATCTCCCATCTTCACTCTTCAGCACCAAAGGGTAATGCACACCAAAGGGAAATGCAGAAAGCAGGTATCAGAAGAACATAAGCACATAGATGATTTCATTACTAGAGACTGAGTTCAAGATATTTCTACTTTTTTATTTACTTCATAAGGAGTCAAATTGAAGAGACAGGATGGTAAGATATGACTTAGTAGTTGAAGCGGAAGAAAATGCTCTCAGGCACGTCTATTGAGGAAAGGTGCTAAACTCTTTTCAATCACTAATGAGTTCTTTACCGGGCACTGGGACATCAGAACCCTTTGGAGGATATTAGTTTTTCTTCAATCATTCATTAGTGATTGTTTAAAAACTATATTTAAGGATTCAAATGGATTATAGAATTTATTTATCGGCAAGTGACTAAGTCATTCGAAATTATTAGGAGTCATTCAAAATCAGGAACATGGTACGAATGGGTGGAGCGCAGAAGGAATTTAATCAGGAGAATGTCTTTCCACAATGCATTTGGCCTCGGAGGGGCTTGGCAATCTTCGCAAAAAATGGGATTTCAAGGATCATCCGGCAAACTTTTACTGTTCTGATAAATTGAATAACTTTGGTAGATTTATTAGTCAAGTAGCAATACAAAGGTAACGCAGATCTGTGATCAGTCTACCAGATATTTCATTCAATGTTTTGCAGTTGAGACGAAAAGATTTGCTGACAGTGAAGTCTAATTCTTTTTTATGAAGCAATAAAATAACTAACAGATGGCATAAATACCCATATACAATAAGTATACCAAAAGGTAGAGGAACCTCACAAAAAGATATGGTTCTCAACGAAAGACACCCACCCATATATAATGGGGTCTCATGGGTGCACCAAAACATTATAAGGGAAAAGAGGCTACTCCTCAAAGCTCAGGTGTACAAAGCTCTTCTTTATTATCTAAAGCTCTTATATTTTCATCAAAATTATCTAAAGCTCTCATTTCCCTCTCCAAATAGTCCACATTAAGTGCAAGTGGGGCGGCGTCCCAAACCCTACGTCATCTTCTCCGCCTTCTGAAAGTTCAGCTGAACATTGCTTCTTTAATTGTACTTGGCATCACCCACTGAAAGCCAAACCAACCCCGTACTTCTCTCCACAAACGAGATGCAACCAGACAATGTAATAGGAGGTGGTTCACATCTTCACCCGAGCATTTACATATGAAGCACCAACTGACACACGTAATTTTCCTCTTCCTCAAATTCTCTGTCATTAGAATCACCCCTCGCAGCTAACTACTTAAAGAAACACACATTTCTGGGTACTCTAGGAATCCATACCAGAAGATAAGGAAAGGTTTCCTCCTCTCAGAAGCTTCTCATAGAAAGACTTAATAGAAAATATGTCATTATTCCCCTCTCCCCACCTCCAAAACATGTCTCATGTACTAGACTTCCTACACATGTTGATACACAGACTTGGTAAATAGCCAACCAAGGAAACTCAGATCTTGGCACAAGTTTATCCAGTAATCGGGTGATAATCAAAGGGGTCTCCACTCTGTCCGATGGCGATTTTCTCGATAGGTGTTGGTTGGGAGTTTTGACAAAGTTCGAAAATGGGCACCAGGAGTGGGGTGTATGAGATGAGTGGGCTTTTATCTTCCGAGGTTCGAGATAAGGTGACTCCTTTACACCTTTCATATTTATTATTACTACGAAAGGTCTAAATATCATGGTTAAAACTACAAACATAAATGGGTGGATCAGAGGAGTCAACGTAAAGAAGAAAGAAGCCTGGAGATCACTCATCTTTTTATATGATGATTCCTTGGTACTTTGTGAAGCTAAATCTGAGAAACTCTAGCCCCCAGGCTCATCCTAGCTGCGTATGGACTAGAAAAATCCAACTGTATCCAGTAAATGAGGTGCCAGAGATTAAATTATTAACTGGGATATTGGGTGTGAGCCAAGTTCTCCTCCAACTACTTACTTGGGGATGCCTTTGGGATCAAGGCACAAAGATATGAAAATTTGGGATTGGATGCTAGAAAAATGTGAAAGGAGACCGGTCCGATGGAAAGTCAGTAGTTGACATTGGGGATAGATTGATTTAATCAACTGGACTCATTACCAACTAATATGATGCCTTTGTTTCCTTTACCAACAAAGATTGACAAGATATATGAGGCCTTCAAAAGGAACTTTATATGGCAAGGAAACAGAGAAGGGGTGTTTTCATTTGATAAAATGGAATACATTGATCAGAAGTAAAAAGGAAAGGGGTCTGGACCTAAGGAACTTGAAACTACAAAACTCAAGTCTACTTACGAAGTGGCAATGG
The DNA here is from genome assembly GCF_029784015.1 of Lycium ferocissimum. Lineage (NCBI taxonomy): Eukaryota > Viridiplantae > Streptophyta > Magnoliopsida > Solanales > Solanaceae > Lycium > Lycium ferocissimum. The sequence continues at coordinate 61,341,416 of NC_081351.1, forward strand.
AGATATGGCCTTAAAGAACAACTCTTGTGGAGGAGAGTTATCAGCGATAAGTATGGGAATGGGATGCATTGGATTTCAGATGCGGTCACCACTACTATGGCACAAGTGTATGGAGAACAATCAGAAGCTTATGGTCCTCTTTCAAAGAAAATACAAGCATCAACGTCGGAAATGGAAGAAGACATCTTTTTGGATAGATAACTAACTTGGACAGGGGTCTCTAAAGATCCTTTTCCCTAATATCTTCAGTTTAAGTTAACAACAGGATGCAGCAGTAAATCAAATAGGGGACCGTTGGGTTGGAACTTGAACTTCAGAAGACTGCTACAGGATAGGGAGATACACAGAGTTACTGAGTGTATTTCTGCCCTGGAGCATTCAAAGGGTTTGAGGAACAAGAGGGACAAACTAATCATCTTATGATGATTTGATTCATACTGGTCAACAAGCTACATTGTGGCCTTGGAAACATACATGGAAAGTCATTCCATACAAGGTAGCTTGTTTTGTCTGGCTGATAGCTAAAGAAGCCTGCCTGACTCGAAAACTTAAAGAGAAGGGCCATTCAGTTATGCTTAAAATGCTCTCTCTGAGGGAAAGAGTCGGAAAGTAACAATCATCTGCTTATTCACTGTGCAATCACTAACCAGCTTTGGCAGCTTTTCTTAAACATGAAGTCATTAGATGAGCAATGGCTAGACTGACTTGCGAATTATTGGCATGTTGGAGCAGCTTGGGCAGAGCCGCAGAGGTACCCGGCAGAAGAACAAATGGAAAATAATACCTGCTTGCATTTGGTGGTCTATTTGGAAGAAAAGAAATGCAAGATAATTTGAAGATAGATACACTTCCATCCAGAAGATCAAGTTGAACTATGTCTTACTTCTTCATTTTTGGGGTAATGAAAGATGCATACATAGATGATTCTGAGTCTATTTTAGAACTTTTAGAATCTTTGTAGAATCCTCGTAAGTAGCACCAAGGATCCACTGATGTAACTTTGTTCTATAAATATGGTTACCAGCACTGCCATTGTGCTCAAGTTCTATAATACTCCTTCTGTTTCAATTTGTTTGTCTTAGTTTAAGACATAAGAAGACTTTTGAATCTTGTGGTCTAAAACTAAAGATATGTATAATGTACCAAAATGTCCTTTAATCTTGTGGTCTCTAACGTGCCATGTAGGATGATGAAGTATAGAGTTGTCAGATTAGGAAAGAGACATTCTTTCTGAAAGAGACTAAAAAGAAAAGACAAACAAATTTAACCTAAGGGAGTACATGTTACCTTTACTGAGAAAAACTACATGACTTAGTAGTTGACACTGTACATCACAAGCTATAAATTCTACATCACCAGCCTGGCAAATATTTTACTGGAATATTAAGGGCCATTTTCTACAGTTGAGTGAATGATTTACAGAGATTTTGAAAACATATGATCAGAACAATAGTAGCATAATGGTACCTGAATCGATTGTTGACCTGTCATTCCAACTGGGTACTGGAAAATCAAAACCACATAATAAGATATCCACTGAAATCCAAGTCCTATGAAGAAGTATGGTTAAATACAAACCAGAGTAGCTTGAGAAGCTTGTTGCAATAATTGAGGAGGGCGCACTGGGGTTTGGACATGTGTTGGAAGCTGACTCCGAGGCTGTGCTTGCATTTCAGGAACTTGTTGGGAAGGAAATCCCCGTGGTTGAACCTGAATATGAGACTGTTGGATCGACAGTTTTTGCTGCTGTTGTTCATATGATATCAGCTCCTCCGGCTTTTCCCACTAAATTTCAAAAACAATGCATAAGTACTTAGTAGGTGGCCTAAAAAATAGAATAACCGCAGGCACTACAGCAGATATTTACCCTGCTTTCTCCAGTAGTACTGTTGTAATAGTACTTGAATCCATCAGGGGACGTGTGCTCTGTCCAATTACATTTCACCAGACTAGTAGTCTGGTTGATTCCAGATGCAGCAGCTGTAGCAGGAAGTGCATCTGCTTTTGGTTGGACAGCAGTGCCACTAGGTGCCGCCTGTTGAACATGCCCAGGCCATGGAGACTGCAGGACAACATACATTGTGAGGAAATAACCTCAATTCGAACAGTAACATTTACTCTCAATACTCGAATATTCTTGAAACATTTATAGTAATGGTGAGGAAAACACAAAACTGAGCCCCAACTAGAACTGGATGAAACAAAGGACATAATGGGCCATAGATGATAGAACATACAAGTTTATAGAGAACAATGGCCAGTAGAGACCATATATCATTCCAGTACCATAGGAAATTATATTCAAAAAGAAAAAATTGAGAACCGCAAAATCCTAATTTTCAAGAAATTCCATCATGAAAACTTTCTCAAGTGTACCTGTTGTTTAGCATCTTGGGTGCCCTGGTGGACTGCTGAGCTTTGGCTAGATGGTTGCATGAGCTGCAATTGTTGCTGAAGCTGAGTAAAGGTTTGCTGTGATGATTGAAAACTCGCCTGCAGCGTTTGGGTCTGTTGAGACAACATCTGTGCTAGTTGGGAAGGTGGTGGATGAAGATGTTGGACCAACTGCTGCTGAAAAGGCTGCTGGTTTGTGTTTGCAGATGCAGCATGTATTTGCATGTTGTTACTTAAAGGTGTATGTCCCATGGGAGATGTCATATTATGCTGCACCTGAGGCTGAGAAACAGCTGATTGACCAGTCAAACCAAGCGACTGCTGCAACGGCATTCCCTGACGGAAAGGACTTTGACCGGCAGAGTTGGACATTTGTACTTGATTTGTCTGTCTGAATAAAGCATGAGAAGTTGGTCCCTGTGACAGAGGTGTTGAGGCTGGAGGCTGAAGCTGCACGGAAGATGGTAAATGCTGTGGTGACTGAAGTGGCTTCTTCTGTAGTGGAGAAACTTGTAGGCCAACAGTGGGGAATTGTTGAGTAGACTTGCCAACAGAAAAACAACTTAGCACAAAAACAACAAACAGAAATCATTCTTAAGATTGAAATAACATTAAGCAAGTTTCTATAAACACATACCAGTTGCGATGGAGGAGCAGAAGAAGCCGCAAGTCCTGTAAGCAACCCATTTCCAGTGCCACTAACACCCCCGAAGGTGCCACCCTAAAAGTTTGTGCAAGCAGATACACTGTAATTTATATACAGATTGAGAAACTACGCCCACAAGCAACAGCATCTTCTGGATATTCAATAAACTATTTCTCCATCAAAAGTTAGTCGGGGGCAATTTCTTCTGGAAATTACATTTAAATAAGTTGTAGTCCCATAAAGCGTTCCAATTAAGTATTCTGATACATACAACCAAATGCCACAACCATATAGATGGTCTTCTACTCGAATTATGCCTAGCGATAACGTTGATACCACTTTAGCTCGCAGTTTGCTATTAGGAGATCACAAAATCATTCAGATTAGATCATCAAACACAAATTATAAAGAGTGACACATTGTAAATTGGGTTCTAAAACTAAAATCCTAGATGAATCAAAGCAAAAATTTAACAGTGAATTCTAAAACCTGATGAGAGGACATCAGAACACAATCAAAGAGACATGATAATTTATGCCTCTATTCTATTTATTAGTATGTTGGCTTCTAGACAAGACAAATATCAGATATAAGTTATAAAGAAGCAATTAATGTTTGAATTTAGGAGTAATCTTTGTTTTATACCCCCTCTGTCCCAAAAATGTCACCTTGAGGGTTTCAAGGAGAATGTGAAAATGTGGTGGCTATCCTTCACTGTTACGGGCAGACCAGGGTATATTTTAGCTGAAAAACTGAAAATGCTAAAAGGAAAGATGAAAGAATGGAGTAAATCCAACAGAGGCAACTGGAAACAGGAAAAAGAGGAGATGTACACCAATTGGCCAACTGGGAATCCATCCAGGAACAAAGAAGTCTCACAGATGATGACCTTCTTCAAAAAACAAACCTAGCTTTGGATTTTGAGAAGGTGGCTAAAATGGAAGAGATAGGGTGGAGACAAAGATCAAGAATTCAATGGTTGAAACAAGGGGATCAAAACACCAAGTACTTAGGCAATCAAAAGTTTCTATCAAAATCTTTACAAAAAGCCAGAGGAATGGAGACCAGAATTACAGCTCATGAACCCCACATGTATAACTGAGAAGGAGCAGAAGTGGTTACCGAGACAATTTGATGAAAAGGAAATCTTAGATAGTATCAAGCTATGTGCTATGGAAAAGGCACCTGGTCCAGATGGATTCCCCATGTCCTTTTATCTTACTTCTGGGATCTACTCAAAGATGATATCAAGAACACTGTTCATGATTTTCATGCTGAGAGAAGTTTCAATGCAACTTATGTGGCTCTCATTCCTAAGAAAGCAGGGGCCTCAGAATTGAAGGATTTCAGACCTATAAGTCTGATTACTGGCATGTACAAGGTGATAGCAAAGATTCTGGCTGAAAGGTTGAAAAAGGTGGTAGACAGGCTGGTTAACAAACACCAAATGGCTATCATAAAAGGGAGGCAGATCATGGATGCCGCACTCATTGCAAGTGAGTGTGTGGACTCTAGATTGAAAGGAGATGTCTCTGGTGTCATGTGCAAGCTAGATATTGAAAAAGCTTATGACCATGTAAATCGGGAATTCTTGGTGAACTTACTCAGACAAATGGGATTTGGGGAGAAATGGCTGGGTTGGATTAGGTTCTGTATCAGCACTGTCAGATTTTCTATTCTTGTGAATGGTGAACCAGTTGGATTCTTCCCATTAGGGAGGGGACTTAGACAGGAAGGCCCTCTATCTCCCTTTCTTTTTATTTTGGCAATGGAAGGATTTGACAGTATGATGAGGATAGCAATACAAAACAGGTGGATCAGAGGTTTTCAAATAGGAGGTATTAGAGGGCAAAGCTAAGGAAATCTGTCATCTGCTTTATGCTGATGATACAGTTATCTTTTGTCAACCCATTGAGGAACAGATAAACTACATCAGATTGATACTTCTGTTTTTTGAGACCACTTCAGGCTTGAAAGTAAATTGGGGGAAGAGTAATTTGTTCACAATCAAAGAGGTTGCCAACTTGCAGAGTCTGGCAGAGATACTAGGCTGCAACGTGGAACATCTGCCTACTGTTTATTTAGGCATGCCACTGGGCAACAGACACAAAGAGGCAATGATATGGGATGGCATTGTAGAGAAGGTTGAAAAGAGATTGACAAGGTGGAAGACTCAATACTTATCTCTTGGAGGAATGGGCATCAGAAACCCTGGGAGACAGAACAATAGCCTCTTAATGAAATAAGAAGGTCAAGCTTTATGGAAGGAGGTTATCAAATGCAAATATGGTGAATATAGCCCTTGGTGTAGTAATGTCAGCTCTACACCCTATGGAGTTGGGGTCTGGAGAACAATCAGAGATCTTTGGCCTAAGCTAGCAGGGAACATTACCATAAAAGTGGGAGATGGTAGTAAAACAAAGTTCTGGGGAGATGCTTGGAAGGATCAGACCCCTTTGAAGGAACATTTCCCTGATTTATTCATCATATGCAACAATCCTGAGGCAACTGACGAGTGTTGGACTACTCAAGGGTGGGATTCATCATTTAGGAGACTTCTGAATGATTGGGAAGTGGACAGGGTGGCAAATTTGCTACATGAACTAGAGGGCTTCAGTGGCACTACATCAGATTCAGACTCTATTAAGATGGAAACATAACAAGGATGGGAAATTTTCAGTTAAAAGGGTCTATGAAATTGACAATGCACAACAAAACAGAAACCAGCAAATTTGTGGAACAATGTCTGGAAAAATATAGTATCAACTAAAGTGAAATGCTTTACATGGCTGGTAGTTAGAAGGGCTTGTTTGACTCAGGAAGTTTTGAAGAGAAAGGGACAGATCATTGTCTCCAGATGTCCACTATGTGGGGAAACAGATGAGACCAACAGCCATCTCTTTCTGCATTGTAAATTCACTGCACAGTTATGGGCTTTATTTTTTACCCTCACAAACATAAAATGGACCATGCCTGAGCACACTGCAGATCTACTGAGTTGCCGGATTAGAAGAGGAGGAAGCAAGAGCCAAAAGAAATGGTGGAGAATTATCCCACTGTATCTGGTGGACTGTGTGGAGAGAGAGAGGAATAGCAGAAGCTTCGAAGATAGGTCCAATTCCGTTCACATAGTTAAATGGAATTGTATTGTATCTTTTTATTTCGGGTGTAAAGAGAAAGAAATAGAGGAATCAGAGCTTGTAGATTTGTTAGGCTCTCTGTGAGTAGTATCTATCCCTTTTTCTTTTCTGTTCCTTTTTTAAGGTTGCCAGCATAGCATATGCTGAGGAATACAACGTTACCATTGTTTAAAAAGAAAAAAAAAGAATGTCACCTTTCTATAACTAGAAACAATTTAACTTTAAAATTCTCCTTTTTACCCTTAATGAAATGATTTATAGCCACACAAATGTCTAAGACGTGTTTTAGATCACACATTTCAAAAGTCAACCTTTCTTTCTTAAACTTTGTGCCAAGTCAAATGGTGCCACATAAATTGGGACGGAAGGAGTAACAAGTATATGAGTAGTTTGTGTTTGAATGTAAGGACAGGTAATGAAATTCCTGCATTCACAAAACCAGAGATCACCCAAAGAAATTTGACCAAGAATGCAATAAGAAAACATGCATCTGCAGATAAATCCAGGATGTATTACAGGTCTAAGAATTGGTTCTAGTGATGACTATAGCATGTAGCACCCAAGGATGTGGCCTAGTGGTCAATGAAGTGGGAGCAGAATCATGAGGTCTCAGATTCAAATCTCAGCGAAGGCAAAAAACACACTAGGTGATTTCTTCCCACCTGTATTGGTGGGATGTAGCAGATACCTGGTAGAATAGTTGAGGTGAGCGCAAGCTGGCCGCCGGGACACCAATGTCAAAAATAAATGACCATGGCATGTATTGGTAATAAGGATGATTAATTCTAGTTTCCCAGGAAAGGGTAGGTAACAGATGGTGTCATTTGCAGTAGTCCATACCTGATGTATCTCTCTAATTCCTACCTAGCTAGACATATTTTTGAGGTACAAATATATTTACCAGAACTGGCTTGCTTCCCCCTGCAACTATTGACCACCAACATACACAGAAGATGTACATTTACCGTGTCACCCCCCAGTCTATTTATTATACAGGGTTAGTATTGAGTACATATGAATGCTTGTGCTCAAAAAGGACAAACAAATAATTACATCAACACAGTTGCAGCTTTCCCCTCATAAACAGTTTATCCGACAGCAACAGAGGATTCAACACTGTTTTCCTTACCAAAGCAGAAGGCGTTGTTGTATCAGCGGATCTAGGAGGAAATTGATTTCCAAACCCATGCATCCCTTGGTTGGAAATTGGCCTGAGACTTTGTGGACTCATAGGACGCCAGGCATTAGGGCCAACTTGGTCTTGCAAAGGCTCGCCAATATTAGGCGGCGGTCTACATACCAGAGGAAACGAAGAGTCAGTTCTATATTGGGGAAAACCTCAGTTGCATATGCAAAAACTTAATTAATACCTAATCCCAGGTGTTGGGAAGCGAGGTCCAACACCAGGTCCACCAAAAGCTGGTCCACCACCTCTGAAAGGAGTGAAAAAGAGTGATAAAGCAAACTATCACTAACTAGCAGAAAACAACAAATGCACTGGTTCAAGTGAAGCCTACTCTGGAACATCTTTTCTTTTCATAAAATAAAGCACATTGGTATCTCATGAAATACCTAGGTTGTTCTCCAGGTTTAGGTCTCTTAGGTTCAGCAAACCGAACAGTTAAAGGTTGATCGCACCCCTGGAATTGTAAAGGCAATTACAAATTGATAAAAGGATTTAATAATGGTATCAAACCAGGAACACAACTATTAAGATCATAACCTTACCCTCATTGTATACTTTCCACTCAGAGAGTTTATAGCTGCCATTGCCATATCTCTATTAGAATATTTGACGAATCCACAACCTTCAAAGTAGTTAAAGTTAAATTAGTGAGGGTGAAATAAACTACCAACAATACACCCCAACACTTCATGCTTGAATTATTGTTTCAAATGTTCAGCATCCCCCAGTGCAAGTAATCCAGGCAGTAGTTAGAACTCAGTAAGAGAACAAACAAGGACTATGGGAAAGCTAAGATTATATTTTTCCCTCAGAAAAGTAACATCTAATTTTTCTTTTTACACAATTAAATTAGTGAAAACAAAAGGACCGTGCACTTACTAGTGCTATCTAAGAGAGTATAAAAAAACGAAGTGTCAAGACAGGTTAACATGTCAATATGGCTCCAAAGACCATTTAATCTATTGGTCAAGATAAACAAAATAGTGGACATCTAAGAAAGGATGAGCCTATAGGTAAATCCTTATAGCTGCAAAGCATCAAAGGAATGCTCAACAATAGTTAGCCATAAGTTTGCTTCAACCTGAAATATGGAGTTCAGAGCCTTTAGGCACTATCATGGAAAAGAAACTGGGTCTCATCATGCATAGCAAGCACAGACAAGGTGCGCATTCATACAGAATTAAAAAGACTCAATAACACAAACCACGACTCTGCTTCGTATCATCACGCATGAGATAGACATCTTCAACACGACCATATGGTGAAAATATCTGAAAGGGATCGAAAAAAATATATTTAGTTATAGTTACTTCTCAATAAATAAATACACTACACAACAGATGAAAAGCACACAAAAAAGCAAATCATTCAGAAAATCAACAGCATTTCATATTCCAAGCCAAATCTGTTGACAATAAAAGCTATGTACTGTGTCGTGTCACACTCACATGACATGATGGAGTAATATGTGCATCACCAAATTGGAAAGTTTTTCAATACCTCACTGGTGGGCGACTACTATAATTAATCCACGAAGACGTGTGTAAATGTAAGTATGTTATGAAAATTAGATGGGGATTTGAAGATACAAGGAACAAACTGACTTCTTTTTGTGGATCAAGAAAGGAGTTACATAGTTTGGCTACGACCTATGCACTCAAAGAACCAGGTTCTTTGAGCAGCTATGCAAGAATGCAAAGTTGTGGATTCGTCACATGCTATGCGCATTAATAGAAAGCTATCTATGCAAAAGATGAAATTCCAATCGGGAAAAAAAAAAAAGGGAAAAGAAAGAATATCTTGGCATGTACGTACTTCTTCAACTTGCTTCTCGGTAGCTTGTTTGTTCAGTGACCCAACAAATAACTTGTACTCGACTGCACCTATCAAAAGAGAAGAACAAAAAATGAGTAACAAACTAACAAGCATAAAGTCCCTTTCAACCAACTCAAATGAAATACTATCTGAACTAAAATGCTGAGGTAACTCAGTAAAAAGAGAGTAGAAATTACCAAGGCGTTCACGTTCACCATCTGCATATCTGACTTGAATAGGACCAATTCCCTGGTAAATACACAGATGAATTAAGAATTGAAAAATGAGCCAAAAAAATCTTCCAGTATCTCAGCAGTAGAATTTACCCCAGGCAAAGTATATTGATTGTGCAATGCTCTTATAGCTCTGTCAGCTTCAGCTGAAGTAGCATACTTAATAAAACAACATCCTGCAGAAGTCGAGTTATATCCAGATGTTATCAGATTCCAAAAACTTCTCCAGCATGATACATTAGCAAATACACAGAATGGACTTAAGGGATAGCAAAAGGGTAATGAATCACTAATATAACAATGAGAAGTTCGCGACAACAAATCTTCTTTTTTTGCTGATGTGCAAAATCAATAGTTCAGTTATAAGCCCACAAGGCTTCGGGCTTGAACACGCATATATGATATTCATTCATCCCATCAACAGTGAGGCATGCACGCTGCTTGTTTAAGTCAGCCAAATACACCACCCAAACGGGTAGGTATCTCTAACGTAGATATGAGATCCAATCAAAGTCATGTACTTCCTTAACCCCATATAAGACCATTTGAAACCCCAATGGCTTTACAATGTCTGACTATTCCAAAGACAAAATTATGATAGTTCCAAGCCTCTTCCTCTCAATCTCTCCTCGGTCACTGATGACTGAACTGAGTTACTGAACTCAGCCTTCTCAGAATGCTATTTCAGAAAGTCAGGTTGAAGGAAAATGGAATTAAATCAAAGAATTGAGGGAATAATATATTCTGCAATTGTAACATTTTTCTTTTTCATTCAGTTAATCACACAAAGACTAAATAGTAGAAGAGGAGAAGCAGGAACGCCCTGTTCTCCCAAAAATTCTAGAAGTTAAAATAACCAAATACATTTTGTAGGTAGATAGCGCTATCGATTGACCACAGCGTGGAAGCTTGTAATTGTCTTTGTATCTCGGAACATGCACTTCATAAAATCATAAATATCGGAGTAAATAAGGGTGCTTAAAGTTGCAACAAAAAGAACAAGTGCCATCTCAGAACTACAAAATTAATAACTAAGGTGGAGAAACAGAGGAAATCTTGTAACTGAGAAATCATTTGAAAATTAAAAGTTTACATAGCACAGAATTAATACAAATCAAAATACTCCAAGTGGGGATTCTTCCACTTAATCAGACAACACGAATGAGGCTAACCATACATCACTTGTCAAGTATGTAGTACAATCAAATATTGCATAAATCAGGACAAGGTATTCAATCACAAAATATTCATAGCCTGATGCAGATCGATTAACAAACACCTATAAAGAAGTGAATGAAGGACAGACATGGGAACTGCATCAAAGACCAAGAAGCAGACAATGGAAATAGCTTAAAGATACAAAGCACAAAGAGAAACGAAAGAGAGAACCCCATCACTGAAAATCAGTATCAGTAACCTGACTCCTATGTGAAGTAACTGACAACAGTATGCAAAGCGGATAGCACATTAAACCACTTTAACTGTAATATATCTCAAAATAAAAACCCGTACTCCCCTGATTTTTGTTGATGGTGACAGACATCAAACATCTATCATACCACTATTACTTTTTTCCTGATATATTTTCTACAGTTCCCTAGAGACTTTAGTGGTGAAACTGTTCTCATGCATGCAGTGTTGACCAACCGTGTCATTCATGCAACCTGTCTGTCAAATCACCAACACTATCCACCTTTTGTGGCATAATGATGATATATGGCAAAATTGAAAAGTAGCAACACTCAGGGTACAAACCATACACTCACTACCAATGTTTATAAAGCAGGACAATAATATGAGGGTCCCGTGCAGACAAAATAATCTGTTGTTAGCTCAACAAAGTCATGAGAAAATAATATGCTGTTTGATGGAGCTTAATGAACACACATGCTATGCAACTCATGGGATTTGTTAATGGAAAAGCATCAAAGGGACCTTTTCCCCAGAGATCGCAATCAATAATACACAATCAACCACACTAGTAGAATGAAGCCAACCACAGATAAAATAATACATCTTACGAGGAAATTGCTAAAGCAGCCTGCATTTGATGATGAACTTCATCAAGAAAATTACACATACTATCCATTAAAGTACTCAAATCATATATCAACCATGCCACCACACGGCAAAAAGCAGTGTGCATAACCCTCTTTGTTCTATAAGGATGTTACAACCCTGTAATGAAGCAAATCTAGAATATACACAATGCGGCATACGATGAACATGCATTTTATTAATGAGCAACTACCATTACATCTGACAATTGTTGTTGACCCTGAGGCCAAATCTCAAAAACCAACCGCACCAAGAGGATTATAGTACTTAATATTACATCCAGATAAATTAAAACGCCTAGATTATCATAAGAACCTCATTCACCCGTGAACATCATCAAACAAACATTAAGAAGCATTCACTGAGGAGTTCACTCGCATTGAGGTAAATAATCCAGATATCCACAAGGCCCCAATTAGCACAACCAATGAGCTGAAGATGGAATATTAACATCCTAGACATCACATTCATCCTGGTAAATATTTAAAAACCCCTGGGGATACATTCAAATACGCGATATTGCACCAGCAAAATAGAAAATGGCAATGACATGCCATCCACGCATCTACCACCAGACACACTCATTAACCATGCACTGCATGTTGCAAATGATAAGCGTACAAGATATCGAGGAGCTGTTAACTAAAGCAGGCTGTGGCTTCATAATCAACCATATGCATTCATCTGACCAGGATATGAATAGAGAAGAATAAAAGTCAAAATAAGGCACTGTAGAACAATTTCACTATTATCTCAAACCATTATCATATGAACCTCATTCACCCGTGAACATCATCAAACAAACATTAAGAAGCATTCACTCAAGTTTTCACTCGCATAGGGGTAAATAATGTAGATATCCACAAGGCCCCAATTAGCGCAACCAATGAATTGAAGATGGAATATTAATATCCTAGACATCACATTCAGCCTGGTAAATATTAAAAGATCCTGGGGATACAAATACGCGATACTGCACCAGAAAAATAGAAAATGGTAATGACATGCCATCCACGCATCTACCCACCAGACAAACACATAAACCACACGCCGCATGTTGCAAATAAAAAGCATACAACATATCGAAGAGCTGTTAACTAAAGCAGGGTGTGGCTTCAAAATCAACCATATGCATTCATCTGACCAGGATATGAATGGAGAAGAATAAATGTCTAAATACACAGCACTGTAGAATAATTTCACCAGTATCTCAAATCAATCATAAGAACCTCATTCACCCGTGAACATCGTCAAACAAACATTAGGAAGCATTCACTGAAGAGTTCACTCGCATTGGGGTAAATAATGCAAATATCCACAAGGCCACAAGGCCCCAATTAGCACAACCAATGAATTGAAGATGGAATATTAGTATCCTAGACATCACATTCATCCTGTTAAATATTTAAAAAATCCCGGGATGCATTCAAACACGCGATACTGCACCAGAAAAATAGAAAATGGCAATGAAAAGCCATCCACGCATCTACCCACCAGACACACTCATTAATCACACACCGCATGATGCAAATGATAAGCATACAACATATCGAGGAGCCGTTAACTAAAGCAGGGTGTGGCTTCAAAATCAACCATATGCATTCATCGGACCAGGATATTAGCGGAGAAGAATAAATGTCTAAATACACATAGCACTGTAGAATAATTTCACTAGTATCTCAAATCAGCATCTAGCAGCCATGTCAGCCACAACACTCTGATGAAAGAGAGAATCTATTCATTTGCTCTGTTGTTTGTTGTCATACATCAACCACTATGAAAGATAAGCTTCAGATGAAATCTGGGCAAGCTTCAATAAGTCGATCATTCCCCAGAAGTGAAAAGTAGATGATATTGGACTGCTAATTAACACGATAATTTACCAAGAAATACTTTGCAATTCATCACTAACTTCTAAAGGAGATTTGCTAAACATCCAGTTGGACACACCATCTCCATTTGATGGTACAGATTCACATCCATAAAACATTCCAAAATTGGATTACTATAGAAAGAATCATGCATCAACATGACCAATTTCCATGTCTACAACAACTGAAGAAATCATATAACTACTCCAATGCAATAGAAGTTGGTCATAGCACTAGGTAATAATCCAAATGTCAGTATCTCAAGTGCTGTACATCCAGAGATTCCACAAAGTAAACACAGAAAACACTTACGCTCACATAACCTAATACAACAATCCCACACTCTAGTTTCTCCAACTAACGCCTGTTCTACATAACAAGAACCCCTCTTCACTATTGTCAACTGCCACAGAAAGGTTGATTCATAAGTTTTATTCTTGTCTTCTCCTTGGTTGACAGCATGAATGCAAAAGACAGTTGCAATCAATACCAGGCATCCAGACAATTGTGGAAAAATAATTGACATCAAACAAGATCTTATACTGCTCCTTCAGCCCTCAAAGGTCCTGAAAAGAGACATGTAGATCCAAAGCAAATTTGCAAAAGAAAAAACTAGCAATACATACCTTGTTGTTGCCCAGTTCTCTTATCTTTGATGAAAGCAACCTCGAGTACTCGTCCTTGTTCCTCAAACAAAGGTCGGATCTGACATCAACCAAGAATGAGCAACTAAATGGACTGACCGTTGAGGAAGAATAACAAGCACACTCTCAAATGATACAGGTTGAATAAAAGGAAAAGATGGGATTGCAGCAATCTTGGCAAATAATATGCATTGATGTCTAGAAGTTAAAGGGAAGAATATCCAGTGAAATGAACTTCCTAGAGCACACAGGTCATGGCAAGCAAAGTCATAGTGACTGCCTTGTCACAGGCAGGACCAGTGCTCAGAAAATGCTCGGCTCAACTACTTTCTGTTAAGAGAAACCGACATCAACTGCAAGTCATCAGTCAGTCCAAATACCAACATATTATGTGTCCCTTCGCAACGTTAGTTTATTCTTCCCTCTTTAACACGATATCAAGGTCAACAGTTTGCTAACACGACGAACTAAGTCCATTCCAATTTTAGATATAAAAGGCAAGAATAAAGAAATATGGTAAAAAAAGAGAGGTGTGCCGTCTGGAAAACAAGGACGCATATAGAGTAGGAAAACAAGGAAGCATATAGAGCAGGAACCAAATACTAGTGTCGCCTATTATGAGTATTAACAACAACAAGAGAAAACAAAAAACAAAAAACAAAAAAAAAAAAAAAACAAATATAAACATTAATAAGGACTTACATCTTCTTCCGTTGCTGTTCTTGGGACAGATCCAACAAAAAGTTTGGCAAAACCACCTCCATCAACTTGTTCTGAATGAATATGGATAACAATGAATACACTAAAAAGTATAATCAAACCCTTAAAACAAAGCCCCAAAAAAAAAAAAAAAAAACAGAGGAGAATAAAGGACCTATCAGGTATTAATTATACACTAAGACAACAGTGAGCGCCAAGGAACTCCCTTAACAGAACACAGAATCTATATTTCACTGACCAAGCAAAACGCCATTGCTTTTTAGTCAACAAATTTCATTAATAAACACCAAGTAATGTGCCCCCCCCCCCCCCTCTCTCTCTCTCTCTCTCTCTCTCTCTATATATATATATATATAAACAATAACTTAGCTTTTTGTTCAAGCAAACTATAGGGCTTTTAGTTTCGTTTCATCTAGCCTGTATGCAAAGAAAACGAGCATTCTTATATATATTTACACACACACAGAGAGTTGACCAACAATATGCTTACATGCAACTTCTTGATAAAGTATGTCTACATGTAACTACTAAGTATATTATATACACAGGATTTCCAGTTAAAGAATCATGAGGCCTGACATTCTGATCTAGAAAGTACATAAGAGACATCTGAAATAGAATAACGGTTTGAGAACTAAGTTTAAATAAATTAGAATACTCTTCAAGCTCGAGGTGTTAGGGCCCATTGAATAATGCTGGCTCACCATGCAATCATCCTTGGGCTAGGTGACCATTTTAAAGCCCACACAAGATCACAAGCCACATCTAGCGTAGTGCCGTTGCAAACTCCAGGGTAATTCGTCCTTCTAATTTGGTCAGAGAAATCACCGGAATCAGTGGGCACACGGTTCAAAACTCGGTAGATGATGCGCTAACCCCTCTACCCTTCTCCACTTAATACCATATGTTTATCTGCGACGTGATCCGAACCGTGACGTGTCCCAAACCCGCACATCACACGATATGCTCTTACCACTGGACCAAGGCCCTGGGGGATCTAATTTGACTTTAACTCAGAGAAACAACACATTTACTGCTTTAAAGAGTTGTAATACCGCAAATCAATGCTATCTCGCACTGGCAGAGGGCCTGTAAGAAGTAAGGGCGGGCCCACGTTGAGTGAAGAGAGTGCTCAAGCACCCATTAACTCTGACTCAACATTATGTATATTTATATGAGCCAACTTCGCCTCAGTCCCAAAAAGTTGGGTTCAACTATAACCATCACTGACAATGTTTCTTCATATAACTCAACTCATGTGACTTAGGTCTTCCGAGAAAATTACCTTCCAAACAAGTTGGGGTTGACTATATGAACCCTCATTGAATATGTATCTCCATATAACGCAACTCAGGTTATTTAGGTCTTTCAAGACAATTCCCTTCTCTGTTATTTTGGTCTACCTCAACCTCTTTTAACACCTTCACATACCATAGTTTCACATGTATAGGTCTATACGTTGATGCAGGACATTTGTAACCATCTCAAGCGACTATTTCTCACTTTATCCTTAATGTGTGCTACTTGCAACTTCTAATAAATGTGGTCATTTTAATTTTATCAAATCTTGAATGACTACGGATTCATCTTAACATCCGCATCTCCGCAACACTCAGTTGTGAACATGTTAGACTTTAGCGGCCAACGTTCACTACTATATTACAATGTTAATATTAAACTTGTTCTATAGAACTTACCTCTCACTTTGGTAAGCATCATTCTATCACATAACAACCCGATGCCCTTCTCTGTTTCAAACATTCGGTTATAATTCATTTTTAGAAGGACCATCCAGATTTAATTCTATAAGTGACATTTTCATTTGTCACCCATTCTCTTAAAACGAGCCTAGATAACTACATTGTTTGCATCGTATTGCATGTGTTCGATCTTACTTATCCTAATAGCTTACTCTATAAAATTTAGCCAGCACAAGAAGAGTGAAGTTGTCGTAAGTGTTTTTCCTTATTCAAGTTTTAGGTTGTCAGCCTCGCCGATTTCACTAATTAGCACAATGTCGGCAGCAGATAGCATAACCATAGGACCTCATCTTGTATTTTGTTGGTTAGCTCATCCAAAGCTAGGGTAAACAAGTAAGGTCTCAATACCAATCCCTGATTTAGACCCATTATTATGGGAAACTCCTTGTATCTCCTGCTAATGTTCTAACGCTAATCAGGGCTCCATCATACATATCATTTATGGCATTTACATAGTTAATCATAAATTTTTTTATTCTCCATCACCCTCCAAAGGACCTTTCATGGCACTCTTATCACATATTGTCTCTAGGTTAATGCGCACCATGTGTAGATCTTTATTCCTTTCACAAATATTTATATAGGAACTTACTTTTACCATTTCAGGGGAAAAAAAAAAAGAATATTTATATAGGAACTTAATGTAGTTCACATAAAGTTCTAGTGAGCACCCAGAATTCGTGTGGATGGATGGGTGCACCAATTAGGTTGGACATTGAAAATAGTAACGGGAAGTGAAAGAACGGCGATTTCATCTCCTTTACAGCACAGTTTTATAACCGAGTTCAAATTCATTGCATCCTTTTCCGAGGTCAAGAATCCTCCTTCTTCCACTCCACCCCGAAGAGTAGGGGTGGGCATGGTATAGTATGGTACGGTATTTGAAACTTCGGTTCGGTAACTTCGGTTTTCGGTTTCTAAAAATACTATACCATTACCATACCAAAATAATTCGGTATGGTTCGGTATTTCAAAGTTCAATTTCGGTATTTTTCGGTACGGTAATTCAATAACCATAGTTTGTTTGACTTCAACTTACATATATACTCATATAATAAAGGATTATGACTTCGACTTTTCAAGGAACGTCTCAATTATATTAAACTAACACCTTACACATGTAGACATATTCAAATGAAAGTACAAACAATTTTTTTCGTTATTCAATTACACAAAAATGACATTTGAATCACGATAGAGTAGTCGAAGTTACAAAGTCTAAACAACATTAACCAAAATTAAGCATAATCCTTAGTCCTGTACAATTTTACACCAAAAATTCCATTTAGTGACATCCAAAATCTAACTTGAATGAGATGTATTTTTTTGTACAAAAACTAGTCTATCTATTTAATAGTATTAAATATAATATATATGGATTGTATATGTAGTATAAACTTCGGTATAGTATACGGTATCTCCGTATTCTTTTTATAAATACCGAATACCGCACCGAATACCAAACAATATTAAAATGCATACCAAATACCGTAATATCGAAACCACGGTATTAAATATTTCGATTTCGGTATGGTATTCGGTATATACCGTACCATGCCCACCCCTACCGAAGAGTAACTAGGAGTTCTTTTTCGATTCATCCCTGGCCTCATTCAAGAGTTGTTTTTATCCAATCTACAGGAATTAATAAAAAAAGGCAAATCCCTTATGATACTATTACTAGTTCTTCCTCCTGAATTGAGACCAATCATTCCGATAGATGGAGGTAAACTCATGCGCTCAGATATAATGAACTCTATCGAAGAGTTATCTATTGGAACAATAACCTAAGAGTAATAATTCCATATTGATCCGAATTAATCCATACGCTCCCATTTTTAATAAGATTTAGGCTAGAAGTATACAAGTACTGTAATGTTGAGTACTTTCATTCAACAAATCCTCTCTTTTCTTCTTGAGAAATAACTAAAACGGCCAAAAAATTTACCATAAAAGAATTTCCCCTTTCTTTTTATTTCACTAATTACTACTATTTCAAATACATCATGGTACGGGATTACTTGGACAACAAGATCAAACCCGATTATCGAGCAATATTTTCTACGTAATACATTCAGATCAACATGAGAGTCAAACTACATTGCTAGACTCCATGTTGTATGACTTTTCTCTTCTAGTTTTTGTATTTCAAATTTCAAAAAAGATAGAAGAGAAAAGTCATACAGGGTCATATCCTCCCTTTCATTTTCTATTTGTATTTATTTATCATTGCTTCCATTGAATTTTGCCACATGGTGGGACTATATAATATCCACATGGTGGGACTATACTGGGCTTGTTGTTGTTGTTGTTGTTGTTCCATTGAATTTTGTGTTCTATAACGACAAAATCTCCTTTTTTTCATTTTTAATGGACTTTCTTCTTTTTTGATCCTCAATGCTGACTTTTCCTTTCTTTCACTTTTCTGTCTCCCTTTCCTCAATCATTATCGCAAAACGCGGAACGAAAAAAATAAAAATCCAAAAACACAACCATCTTGAAAAAAAAATCAATCCAAATGCATTGAAAACAATTGAAGAGCAGGTGGAGACTCCAAGGTTGATTCGACAAGGTCTCCACTATAATTCATTCTTCCTTGAGAAAATTTCACAAACTAAATTTTGTTTTTATAATATGAGGAATGGTTATGTTGTACGATTGGCGTGCTGCTTCATTAAAAGAATTTGGAGAATCCACTTCCATCAATCATAAATGAGTTGGTAGAGCATGAATTGTAGATACTATCTTGTTTGGCTTAAGTATCATGCAAACAAAATCGGGTTGTATTTTTTATGAAGATAAAAGGTGGAATGTTAGTATTTGGTTCTTTCATTTAGGAACTTCTTGTTTTTCTATAAAAGATTTATTACATAAGAGGGTTGGGGAAGGGGAAATAGGGGAGGGGCTTACTAGGTGGGGAATCGAACCCTCAGCAACAAGATGAAAGTTCAGGTAGTCAACCAACAAAGCTACTAAGATCCACGTTCATTTAGGAAGGTCTGCTTAGCTTCTGTAGGGTTTTTTTTTTTTTTTTAATTTTGAGCCGAGGATCAATCGGAAACAACCTCTCTACCACACAAAGGTAGGGGTAAGGTCTGCATACATCCTACCCTCCCCGGACCCCACTTGTGAGACTACACTGGGTATGTTGTTGCTGTTGGTCGTAAAGAAATTGGCAATTTCTGCTAACTAACTAATATCCATTCTGCTCTACTGGAGTCAATTTGTTCCAATTGTAAATAACTCACGTTCAAATTACTGTAATAAAGAAGGAAAGCAAATATGAAAAGTTAGAGGTATACCTGGAGAAGAGCCACTTCTATCAGAAAAGGGGTAACCCCGTTTTTGGCCCGAAAGAGGACGTTGCGGAGGCAGTATCTGGCTGTGGGCTCCACCAGTATCAGTAGGGTTAGGGTACCGAGGAGGAGGGCTATCGAAAGCCCGGTGGTGGCGGGGTCCACGGTATGCATCAGGGCTATTTCGACGATGTTGATGTTGTTGAGGAGATGGTGGACCACCCCTTGAATGCTTGTTGTTGTAATGAAATGGTGGCTCTGTGTTGTTGTTGTTATTTCCATATCTCTCTCCTCTATGTTGTCTATCCATGAAGATTTATTGAAATTGGGTTCACGAATACAGTTATCTATTCTTAAACCCTAGAATTTTTTAGGATTGAAGAAAAATGGGGTTCGAGTATTGGGGTCTCATAAACCCTAGAGTTCTTTGTGCTTAACTTAAAGAACAAGCTATACTTGCTCTAGCTATTAATGGAAATGGCTATTAAAGAGGGTGTGTGTGTGTAGTGAATGACGGAGCTGATAAATGTGTGATTCGATTATGGCAGAGTGACGTCGTTCCGTTTGGACGAGAGAATATATTACTTGTTCACCTGTGAGTCTCTGACGTCTAGCGTGTTCTCCCTTGCATTACTTTATTACCACGACTCACTCCGTCTGTTATTTTTCGCTTCCCGAGATAACAGTATAATATTGATCCACATTTTAGATTGTATTTTTTACCAAATTAATATGCAAAAAGTTGTGACTTATAATAATTTTCATGTAGTTTTAAATATATATATTTTAATTTTAAAATAAAAATTCTTAAAATATTGAGTTAATCTAATTCAATTTAATTTCAAAGTTTAGTCAAATTGACTTTCGAAAAGCAAAGAGTGCCACATAAATTGGGAGGAGCAATAGTTCCACTAGGGATGTGTTCGGTATGAAGACAAATGTTTTCATACAAAATAATTTTCATGAAAATAAGTGGGTTTTGTACTTATTTTCTTGTGTTTGGTACGTACGCAAAAAATATTATTCTAAAAGCATTTGTATACAATCTAGATAAATACTATGAGGTGCTGGAGTGGGGTGGTGGGGGTTAGGGGAGTAGTAGGGGAGTACTTATTTTTCTATTTTTATTACGGAAGTCATTTTCTTCATTTTTAAGGACACTCTTTTCCTAAAGCAAAAACAATATAACCAACCAAACATGCAAAAAATTTAAACACATTTTCTAGAAAATGTTTTCCTTCATACCAAACACACTTAAAATTGGCTACATAAAATTCCATCAACAGCAATAGCTTGTTTGGTCAACTTTATAAAAGATCAAAAGTATTTATTCTAAAATACTTATTTTAGAAAATTAAAGTTTTTGGCTAAGTTTTAAATTAAAATAATAGTAAAAGTTTAAATTTATCAAATTAAAACTAGCAGAAACTTTTTTTCGTAATTTTACACTTCAATTTTTTAAAATATTGTTCAAACAATTCTCCAAACCATATATATAATGTGTGTGTGTATATATACTAGTTATGTGAGGCCCGGGCTTAGTTATGTGAGGCCGTCATAAAGGCTCAATATAAAAGTAGATATTTTAATTAAAGAAATATAATTTGTATTAGTACAAGTGTACAACAACAACAACAACAACCATATACCCATTGTAGTCCCAGAAGTGGGTAATTACGTTAGTAATAATAAAATTTCATATAAGTATATTTTCAATATATGAAAGCAAAACTTTCATTACACTCCTTTAATATTTTACTTCCATTTTGATGAAATTATTTACTTCAAATCAAATGCGGGCAGGAATTTGACATTTATAAGTTATGTATCCTAATTTTAAAGTTATTTAGTTCTAAATAAATAATCTATACATAGTTAATGAACTTTTAAGACAAATACATAATTTAACTTGCGCAGCGGATGAAGCTGCTCCTCTCTTAATTAGGGATTAGGGATTCGAACATGGATATCGAAAAAATCTTTGGAGGGAGCGCTTCCCCCGAATGGGCGCGATATAGTGCGAATTATCTGGATTAAT
Organism: Lycium ferocissimum; assembly: GCF_029784015.1. Classification (NCBI taxonomy): domain Eukaryota; kingdom Viridiplantae; phylum Streptophyta; class Magnoliopsida; order Solanales; family Solanaceae; genus Lycium; species Lycium ferocissimum. The sequence continues at coordinate 61,363,217 of NC_081351.1, forward strand.
TGGACTCAAATGCGGATATCGAGCACCAAACAGAAAACCAAAGAACATGAAAAATGAGGTAGGAGGTTCGGTAGCTTTTGAAAAGTAGACCTTAAAAACAAAAAATGAAAAATTGACTTAAATAAATAAGATTATGACCTAAAAGTAATTAATTAAAAAGTTTTAAAAATTTTGAAAATTCTTGTGAGGACTACAAAAGTCCCTAAGTTTGCCCTTATATATAGTAGTAATGAAAGTTGATTAGTTTGGGAAGTCAAACAGTCCTTTCTTTGACTATGATTTTCTTCAACTCTTTTGGTATATTGTGAATTATTAATTATGCAGACTTATAGTATTTTTTTATGTAGTTTTCAAATATGTAAATTTTATTATAAAATACTCGAAGAATCTATGTTTGAAATCGAGTCAAAGAAAAAACTGTTTGACTCCCAAAACTGGTCAACCTTCATATAAATTGGGACGAAGGGAGTACAATTTATGTGTCATACTTTCTGATAGCTCCATGGGCAAGGATGACACTATAGAAACTCAAAGAAGACCATCGTCAAGGTCACAAAATATATACAAGGCAAGGTTGTTGGGCTTCAATTGGAAATTAAGAAGATACTTATAATGGAATAAGAGCCCAAGAACGAGTCCAAGAATTGTGGAGAAGAATGGGTAAGTACTACACATATTTCATAATTCAAGTCCAACTCCAAGAGGAGGAAGATTGGGGCCCACATGGCTCCCAAAATCAAGCCCACAAGGGACTGGAATTTCCGCCCTAAATTGGGCTTAAATCCAACCCATATTTGGATGGAAAAAGTCGCACACAAAGTGACCTTTTGGTAAACCTTTTTCCTTATTTTATTAGGGAAGAACTTTGCCAACTATTTTACATGCTTTTCTAGTTTAAACCTAGTTAGGTTTTAATATTTAATTATTTTCATAAAAGTAGATTCTAATCCCATGCTACTTGGGATAAGTTTCCCCAATATATAAGGGTGGATTTTGTTATTTTCATTACACAATATTATTATTATTTGAGAGTTTCTCTTTGTCACGACCCATATCATATGTCATGAGGACATCCACACTATCCCCTGGTGGGTAAACCCTTCCTTTAAATAAATTATTTTAAGAAATACATGCGGAAGAAAAAAGAATTTATTCCAAGTCGGTAGATATATATATATATATATATATATATATATATATATATATATATATATATATATATATATATATATATATATATATAGCAAAAGTACGGATGTAACAATAGCTACCGTCCCAAAACCTAGTCTGGACTCGCACAAGAGCACTAATACATTACATCATCCAAAAACTGAATACGAGTCTAAATGATAAAGGTTGTCTGTGAATCAAAAAGATAGATGGCAATGGAGGGAAATCCGGGGCGGCAATATCCGGTAAGTGGCTCACCATGAAATCTCCTGAAGAAGGGCCTCGGGTTACTCTCGAGGTCGCGAGCTGGATCCTGGCTCAAACTCTGCACTCAATAAAAGTGCGGAAAGAGTAGTATGAGTACAACACTAGTACTGGTTGGCATCATAGGCTGACAACGATTAGATAACACATATAAATAGGAAGAACTTAACAATTAGAGCAAATAAGCAATCAAGAACAATCAAGAAACATATTCAGGAATAAGATCAGATAGAGTGTATAAAATGCCAAGTAAGACAGTCAATGAATAAATGCAATGCATTGCCCCTCAGGCCACCTCTCCAATCTGTACATGTTAAGAGTTATGCCTCAAAGTCATGACTCATGGGGGACCCGCAAAGTCCATGTACCACAAACCTGTTTCATCCACCACGTTCATCTGCCTTTGAATCTATGCATTGTTTGAGATAGAACATTCATGTACCTATTCAGCCAATCTCTTTCCTTGTTCAATATGCGATATTTGAACGAGATATTGGGCGGAACGTGTTGACGTACCCGTTTCATATATATTATCCGTCTTTCTGTGTTTGTCTTCTTCACATGCATTTATTCATTTCTAGAATAAATTATATCTTTAATCTTTGACTCACTCTTTAACTTCTGATTTTGTTCTTGCTCTGTGATGGAACATTTTTGCAGACCTTTCTGTTAACCTGATTCACATGCTTTGTCAGCAAACTCTTTAGTTGAGCAATTTCTTCCTTGTGAACATGTCTTCTGAGTCTGAGTCACTTTATCTCTCCTCTTCTTCATTATCTCACCTTTGTTGCCTTGTTCAATTGTTCTATTCATGACATACAACAACATCTCTGTGTGCCCTTATAATGGAACATGTCTTATGCCTTGTTCCATTCATGGATCTATTCATGCCATAGACTGAACATCTCTGCGTGCCCCTGTGATGGAACATGTCTTTTGCCTTGTTCCATTTAACTTGTCACGCCCCAAAACCCACCCTAGACTTGACCGGCATCCGACGTCATGAACAACATCGGAAGAACCTAAACGATGCAGTAATAACACTTGAACCCACCAAGTTCAACATTCGCCTCCAATGTAGAATTTATAAAATAATGGTCAAAACAACGTGCCGATCATGAATATATGAATTAAATCAGCGGAAGTCTTTATTAATCAAATACTTAGTCAAACGTAACAACGTGCCCGAGAGTTAATCAATAACTCAACAACTACCCACAAGAATGTAAACCATGGAGCTTCTAAGATAAAAGGATTAATGGTCTGACTCATCGGGACCCAGCCCGAAAAACTAATATAATGAATAAATAAATAAATAAATAAATAAATAAATAAATAAATAGGGTATCCCACGAATGAATGTGTGGGCTCACCAAATCAGCAGCAACAACAAGTCCCGTCTAAACGGAGATCAAGAACCTCTTTCTCCGTTGTTAACATACCATCAAAACAACAATGGTATGCAGAGTACTTCGTACTCGGTGAGTGCCTCGGGGACAATAAGTAACAAGAAAATAGAAAGTACAATAATACATAAAAGAAATCGATCCACGAAAATCATGTGAAACCAATGTAAAAATAGTTATTCCACTTGTGTGTCTCAATAAAAATTATCAAAACCGATTGCAAGGCCTCCTGTCAAGGTACAACTTCAAATATGCCTTTCAATTGATCATAATTAACAATAACAATTCCATGAGAAAATAAGATTATCACACATACCAATACAGGCCCAAGAATCAAGCGCATCGAAGGGGTGACCATAGAGGTTCCCTTGTCACGTGCCGCACCACACCTAATATGAAATTCACGGTGGCTATCCTTCCCACCCTCTAATAGCTAGGCATAATCACACCCCCGGGTAGCGAACCGGAAGTGGCCACTTTCTCCCGAATAGCTAGGCATTATCACACTAGGATCCATAATGGCTACCACTTCTTCCCGAGTAGCTAGGCCAAACAACAATCAAATTCATCGCATGGAAGAAATTTGAATTATAGCATAGAAGCTAAATCCACGATTATCTCGGTGTAGTCGTACCATCCGTTAGCGATGGTTTGAAAATGTTTCCAGCAACACCAAACAAAGTTCAGTATGTAGTTTAATGAAAACCTGCATTTGACCATTAGCCTTTCTTATTAATCATCTCTTATAGAGGAAAAACGATTTGGGATCACGTATACGCTGAATAAGGGTATAGTACAATTAAGGTCTAATATGGGCTTGCCCTTAAAACACATAGTATGATAAAGATATAAATTAGGGTTTGAAAATATGAGGAAAGCCTGCTTTCTGTTAGTAAAAACTTTTGAAAAGAGTAAATGCCGTTAAAAATAAGGTTTTTCAAAAGACATACCTTAATTAAACCTTACGTAATTAAACGATTTACTTTTTGTAGAAAAACACTTAAAAAACTAGCTTGAGTCGCCTTGGGGAAGGATGACTTTGTAAACATGATTTCGTTCAAAGATAGTATTAAGAATATTTTGGTTTAATACTAGGATTGATTAATAATATTAAGATATTCTTTATGTTAGGAGACTTGGAGAAAGGGTTTTCATCCTTAGGGTTTTATGGGAATGAGAATAAGTCATAAATTAACGAATCCCTTTATTTATATACACGGTGGCGGCATTTTGTGAAATATATTTCGAAATACGACCGTGTTCAAAATACGAGTCGTATTTAACTTAATAATGAAAAACGATTAGCGATCATAGGGGAATAAGGTGAAATATGTACGAGAGTATATGAGGTGTATTTTAAAATACGGGCCGTGATACATGTTTGTATTTAATCATAACAAAAACGATGCGTAACACTGGGAGAGTCGGTGGGGAAATACGTCTAAGGTATATGGGCAGAGTATTTCAAAATACGGGCCGTAAACTACTAGTAGTATTTATGATAATGTGATGAAGTCGATCATAAATGCAACCATAGCCTGGGACTGAGTGTTACATAGCCTTTCTGGGGCAGTGCGTAATTGCAGCTCAACCTTGTCATATAAGATGTGCTTAAATGCAATGGGAACGTGTCCTTGGACTGTTCTTTGCAGAATTCTAGTGCTAGCGAGTCATTTCATATCTATTTTGCTTGTCACGGGACCTTATATGGCTTATACCCATTGTGCCCACTTATTTATATCGACTACGTATGTTATTCTTTTTGTTGGATGCACTTGCTTGGAGCATTGTTCTTATCTTTTCCTCTATTATTAGTATGTTCGCCAATATCCTTTTATCTTTGAATTGCTTGTTCCTGGTTTACCTTGATACGTCAAAACTATATACTGAAATTTCACACATGATATTAAACAACCCCGTATGTTTATTCTAAACACTACAATTTTAAGCCAAGATTAACCATTATTTAGCGTGGGTTACATAATCAAGTAAGCACACACAGAGATCTTCCCCCTTTTGACATCATTAAAAAGTAACCACTCGAAGCCGAAACATTTATAGACATCATTATCGATCCAGTTTCGAAATAGTAGCAAAGCAATTCGTTACGCATAAAACAAGGTTTGTGAGGAAACACAACGTTGGATTAAAATTCAAATAGGGCTATGAAGAGGATGCAGGATCTTTGGTGAGGGATTTAAGTAGTTCTAAGTAACCTTGGTGTTTCCATCCTTTCCTTGTCCAAGGCATAACGTAAGCGGGAAATTTGATCGTCGGTTCTTGTTTGTGACCTATGCATACGTATGAAAGATTATCATTATTTTCTGGTGTGGCATCTTGGGTAGTAATCTCAACCACTTGGCTACAATTTGTTCGTAAAACACTGCCCCTTCGATTAGTGATGTCTTCCTCACGGATC